>NC_052542.1:6413137-6478137 GCF_016699485.2 Gallus gallus | reverse complement strand
GCCCACACAGGACAGCTGCTGGGTGCCCAGCACCAGGACAACCCAGCTGGTGTTGCAAACACTGCACGCACCCCAGGGTCACTGGGAAGGCTCTCCTCACAGCCCAACCAGGAGCAGGATGAGGAAAAGGGAAGCCGGCGGCAGTGAAAAATAACAACAAGGAGGAATGAGTTACCAGAGTAATAATTTTTAGAAGCATCCCAAAGTCCCTCAGAGATCTGTAAGGAGGCACGGATGCTTTTGTTCCTCATGCCCGTTTGTTTCTGTGCTAGAGGTACATACTGTATTTTCTGCTGGAGGAGCACGGTATCAAAAAGGGAAAATACTTTCATTACAGCATACCTCTACCCAAGATTTTGTTACTGCCAGCCTGACAGAAACCAGACAAAGAAGTGAAACAAAAGGGGGGGAAATGTTAAGCTTTCCATTTATTTAAAAACCTATATTATTTTATGACGCCGCTCTACTTTATGCTGAGGAAAGTAACTCAAGACCTGATCAGAGTATCACTTTTCAAATGCCCAAATCCCTGTAAAGGTTTAGTGTCTGGCTGTGTGCATTTTGCTCAGTATTAACATGTTCAATGGAGTACTTTGATTTTTTTTCTTTATCTAGACGCCAGAAGCTGGTGAATATATGCTTCATAGCTTCAGATAAACCTTTTGTTCTTCTGGGGCTGATCAGCTGGTGCAGCAGCAAGAGGGAGAGGAGGAAGGAAATTCACAGGGGCTCCACGGTTTCAAAAAGTCAAATTACCTCTGAGCCATGGCATTGCTGATAATTTAAATGAAAAAATATATATACAGGCTGCACCACACAACATCTCTACTGTTAGGACTTTTAATGAAGCCCCAGTTGTGATGACACTGAAGCAGGGAACGCTACGGTGGGATAATTACTTGGCTCCCTCGCAGCTGAGTTTCACAGATGCATTATTAACGGCACATTCCATGCCATAACGAGCACCGAATGTAGGTGGGATTCACGAGCCCCGGCATCCGCCATTAGCGGGTTGGCGCAAACACAAATGAGTGTTTTCACAAAAGCACGCAAAGGTTGTGAAATTCCAATGAATTCTTTCACTGGAAAAAAGAGTTCAAGCTGCCATGACCGGATATGTCACCTCCCATGGCACGCCGCGCGCCCAGCGAGGCACCATGGGAAATTACAGAATCAGAATGCATTGATTTTTCTGCAGAAAATAGAGGCGGCAGCCCTGATGAAGAATTAAGGAGGAAATGCAATAACCTAATTCTCCACCAATGTCCTCGCACCCACCCCCCCAGCCCGGCCCGGTGAGGCACACGGCACGGCTACAGCCAGTGCTTCTCCGCAGGGCTGGGTGACGGCCGGCTGCCCACAGCACCCCAGCACTGCTGGCTGCAGGACACAGCAAGCTTTATGTTCCTGTCCATGACATCCGTCCCCTAAACACTCTCCCTTAGATACAAACCCTTACCAGGTTTTCTCCACTGAATACTATTTAAGGTGTACGAAATTATTAATAATTTCTCTTCAAACTATACTGCACATGGCTTGAAAACTCTGGAGAATAAAAAAAAGAATTTCCTCTCTCTTTCGTACCACACACTGAAAATATGACATTCACATCTTCCCTTATTACAAGGCAAGTTAGCCAGCACTGCGCCTACATTCCTTCCCAGACTACTCAATGGCAGCAGCAATTAAAACATTCCTTGTGACCATGCGGTAGTGCTCGCTGTGCTGCTCTCAGAGCCAGTTTGCACCAAAAGCAGTTACAAAATTAGTGACAGCCCTGCTCTTTTTCCTTTTTTTTTGTAAGCTTCCATGTCAAGGTGACCCTTCTTTTGCGTGTCACCCCAACTGCTGCTGTATGCATACTGAACCAGCGATCTCCCAGTAATTAACACCAGCACTTAATGAAGTCCAGCTGCTGCGATGGCAAACTGAAGAGATGCCAGCCTTCGTAAACCAGGACTTGGGCTACTCCAGTTACAGCAGCCTGAAAACCACAGCCGTCAGCTTCTCTTTACCTACTTCTCAAAGATAATTCTTACCAAATAAGACAAGTGTTCGAGATTAAGCATTTAATAACAAAGCTTATCTCTGAACTAATATTTCAAGCTGGAAATGATATAAAGAGCTGGATCAACTTAAATGAATGCTGCTAAATTAATAAAAATCCCAAGCAGCAAATGAAAAGCTAAAATGAAAATCTGAACTGTTAAATACATAAACCTTCAAAAAGCCTGGAAGTGCAGTTCCAAGGGACAATTGGAGACACTCTTCAGCAAAATCTGCTCCTCTGAACTCATTTCCCGACGCAGTGCGAGGCACTAACAGCCAGCACTTTACTGAAATAAGGCGCTCTGCAGTTGTTTCCTTATATGCAAAGGTATGGTAGGGACACTAGGTGAAGCTTTTTTTGAGAATATTTGAAAGGGTTTGTGCTCTAACTCATACCACGTGTATTTCAGAAGGGCAGAAAGAACTCCTTTCACAGGCTTCCTCTGTCTTGCCCTGCTCCTTCATTAGCCTCTCTTAATAGGTTACTCTTCTATGCACAAGCACCAATTTTAGTGGAACATTTCTAAACTCCCCCCCGCAGACAAACAAACAAATAGTTCAAACCTGTGACACATGCTCTCCTTCCTTCTCAGAGCCACACACTGGATATCCCACCCCACCCCTCTGCTGCACATACCCATGGAGGACTCCCCTTGGGTCCCAAGGACACCGGGCAGCGATGTCACCGGGGCAGGACAACAGCTGGGGGCCACCAGGGGAACCAGGCTTGTCTGGAGAGGGTAGAACCACAGCAGATGTACTTCGTTTCCAAAATTGCTTGCAGAGATAATGGCTTTGACTATGATAAACACTAAATGGCCTTCTAAAAGGCACAAGGGAAAGGAACCGACTAATTTACTGTCATTTAAACTAATTTACACATAGGTAACACGTATCAATCTAGAAATCTATTCAGCACCAGGAAGTCAAGTTACTAAGCAGGGGTTAATCCAAAGCTCAAGTGCTGCAATCGGCCCGGTTTCTCCACCAGAGACCTAACACAGGACCGGCAGTAAGAGTACATCCTTGATTATTCTGGATGTCCATGCCCCTGAGAATATAACTTAAAAACAAAATCATTAGCTTACACAATAACACAGCCCTTGAAAAAAAAATACTGCGTGTGCCGAGCGCTGCTGATTTCCAAGCACAAATTCCTTTGTTTTCCTTAATGCTAGCTTTGGACCCTACTGATGACTCAAAAGGCGCCGTACTGAAGGAACTGCACGGCCTGGCAGCGCTCCGCCTCTATCAACGCTTCACAGGCAGGAAGGCAGCACGAGGCAGGGAGCCCACATCCAAACTTTGTTTAATTTACAGAAAATATTGCACGTATTACACCATTCGTTTTCTTATTGTAAGCTTGATATTAAATTATCCAGACTTCCATAGGAACAGCCAAATTTTAATGATCAAAAAGCTGCTGTGGCTGGATTCCTGAAGGGCAAACCCTGGGAAAGGCACATGGTGGTTGTGCACGGCGTGGCACAAGCCTCACTGACCTCTCACACACGTTGGCCTCTACGTACGAGTCAACCCTGCAGAAAGTCTGTTTCCAACAAAAAGCATCTGGTAACCATGATTATTCTGCCTTAAACCCGAACATTTTAGATTTCTTAGCTCCCTCTTTTGTTCAGTTTTAGTTCTCAAGCTTGCAGTTTTCTGCTTGGCCCCTTTTTTGAATGTTGTAACCAAGCATGACAAAAATCTACATTGTCAATGTCACCAGTTGTTAAACAGGTGAGAATTAGGAGTTTCATCAGGAAAAGAGGCTCACACAGATATTTGAAATTCATTTTTCCAATCATTTCACAAGACCGCTACCCTGTTCCTTCTGTAATGATATAAAGCTCACAAGGCGCTAGCATGGAAACTCAAGGGACTTGTCTGCCTGAAAGTAGAGCCTGCACTGCTAGGTACGGCTTCAGAGCGAGGTACTGAAACCTTCCTACTTCCCAGCACTGGGCATCCAGATCCAGCTGTGCAGCCTTCACTCACACCGCAGACCTTGGGTTCCTCCGTTGTGGTGGTTGCTCAAATGCAAACAGGTAGCCGGGGCTGTGTTCATAAAACTACAGATATTTTGTCTTTTTTCCTGGGGGTCTCCTTTTAAAATTGCTGTGTGCCAGCAATGCAGTGCTAAGTAACAGGGAACCCTAAGAGATGTACATTGATTCCGGAAAAAACCCAAAATCTGTTGGTATGCAGCAGCAGGCAGGGGGAGGCACAGAAGTTCTTGATGGGATATTACTTTATGTTAAGATTTTATAACATAACACAATAGACATCTGAAAATAAAAGTTTCTTCTACGTGCGCATGAATATAAGAACTTTAAGGTTACCTGTGGAAAGTACAATCTGCAGGCCTTGCAATGCTGTTGAAGTTACTCAGTACAGTCCAGCACTGCTGCACCCACACACGTGGATACCCACGGTGCACCAATGCACACGCACTTCACGGGCATGTAACTTCATGAACCCGGAGCATGACAAGTGTGGCTCTAGCAGAATCGAGCAGCAGGGTTAGGGATGGCACAGGTGTTACTTCAGAGCAGCCACCACTGCTTTAAGAACAACAGTCAGCATTCTGATACTGAACTTCAAACTCGCTCCCCATTTGCTCAGACAAGACATAGCTTTATTACATACTATTTCAGGATGGAATCAGGTTTTCCTTATTGAAACAAAGAGGAAAAGCGTGCTTCCCCAGCCTGTAGCATGAGCTTTCACATTCCCCAGCCATTTACCAGCAGTATGCACAAGCCCATGGCCTCTGTGAGTGCTCAGCCCCCGGGATGCTGCTGCCCTGCTGCCACAGAGAGGGGCAGGGCTGGCTGCGGCTGCAACGCTGCCTTTAGACAGAGGAATACTAATTGTCTTTTAAAAATCTCTATAGTATTTTGTCAATATTTTTTTATTACAGCAGAGCATGTATAAATATTTTATTGTAAACCAAGGGCCTAAAATAAACAGTTTAGTAAATAGTTATTACATTACAAGGAAAAACATCTGTGGCAACTGTTTTCCATGTAATTATTCTTGCTATTTTACATTAGCTCTCAATGTGAATTTCTTTGGCTCTAATGTTTCACTTGTTCTAAATCTTCCTCCTTGTTGCTATTATTAAAATCTTAAAAAGGTGCCAAATCTTAAATGAAGAAAAAAAATGATTCGCTAGAAATTATTCATATCACAGTGAGCCTCTACTAAACCTGGCAGGGGTGCAATATTTTCGGTGAAATTAACATAAAATATACAACTGCAAATTATCCAGGAAATAGCTATGTTCTTTACAGTGCGCATTTACATTTGGAAAAAAATGTTCTACTTATCTGTCTAGCACAAAGCCACAGCCTCTTCCAAAGGCAGTTTTAAAGGGGCAGCGATGGCTGTGCGCAGGGAGCGATGTGACTGACAGCTGCTGGGGAAAGTGACCCCGGGTGATGGCTGGAGGTAACGGCCCGCGCTGGGCGCTCCGCAGTGCGAATGCTAACAACCAGTCCTAGATTTATTTCCCCTTTGGCAGGCTGGATGAATTTCCTCCGTTAGGCCTAAGTCCTTTCCACTAAACACAAGAAAAACTGTATTGCCATGTAAAATGCAAATTTTGCTGTAAATATTTTATAAAATTGTTGCATACATCCCAAAAGCTATAGGTCTTAATTGAGAGCAGGCTATTTTTCCAGTCAATATATGGAAATGGAAAATGCTAATTCATGTTTTTCTACTTATGAAAAACCCTAGAGAATGGCAAAACCACAAATGCACTCACTTTAATATTATAAATATAATTTGGCTCCCTCTTTGCAGTCCCCGATGTCCTGGCTTTTATCTCCCAGTGGCTGCAGAGGAAGAATCACAGGATCACTTCTACATCCCTGCGCAGGAAGTCACCCTTGTGCGCTGCCAGCTTGGCAAAAGAGCAAGAGCACAAGCTTGCAAACGCAAACAGGAACTGCACCAAGAAATTCCAGTGTTCCTACACAGGAAACAAGCCCCCAGCGACAGTGAGCCCGCTTGGGGTGAGCAGCACGCGCAGCCACGGCTGCCCAGGGCCACCAGCACTTCCAAGGGCCACCGGTGCCCACAGCCACCATGCTGCACTGAGCCACAACCACGGCCCAGGGCCACCAGCACCGGTGTGTGCAGGCAGAGGAAGGGGCTGTCCCCATGCTGCCCTCTCGCCCAGCCTCTTTGACTTTGTGCTCTCCCAGCAGAGCAGGGGGTGATGTGGGCAATACAGCCTGGAAGCTACCTCCCATCTGCTGGTGTTAAATATGACCAGAAGCCTTTAGTCTCCTCCAACATACAGTTCCTACATTTCCTTGGCAAGGAAAAGACTTTTTTCTGCTTTTTCTAGGAGAGAAATCATTAGGCAGTTGAAGTTAAAACTCTGAAAAGGTCATTGATGCTGGCTTTGAAGACTGAAAATGACACTATTCCCCATTAGACTTTTAATCTCACGATAAGAGCTAAAGTTAACATGGCTATTTCATTTTCTACCAAGCAAGAGTAAACTCATTTTTCCTTTCTGTACCAGAATACTTAATGGCATCCTATCTTGATGAACAACATCTCATACTTAAACAGGAACAATGGAAATGCAGAACACTCTGCAAGAGATTTTTTGAATTTTTAAACACTATTTAAAAAACAATATTACTGAAAAAAACCTTGGAATCCTGAAAACAATCTTGAAATCTTGAAAAATCTTACTACATGCAGTACCAAATCCACCCATGGAATCCCACCAAAGCCAAAGGACCTACTCATGGTTGCCCACACGGAGGTCCTCCCTGGCACCGGCAGCCGGTTAAGGGCGATGAGTCAATCTATTCCCAGTTTGAGCTCTTCCTCCTACATCCCACTAAGCTTACTTGTGCAAATGTTCCTGAACTGTTCAAGCAATGCTGGTGAGCACCAGTGAGCCCCGGCATGCAAATAGGAGCTCTTTGTTTGAGCAAGAACTGCCACCAGGGCTCCCAGTGGATATGAAGATTAGATATGTGAAAACCTTGCAGAAAAGTACTGGGGCAAAGACTTACAGGTGCGCACTAGTTTCAAAGCCCAGTGTACAGCATTCACTGTTATTACAGGCATACGCATGGAAAAAATTTGATTCTCTTCATTCAAGACAGACTCTGATAACCAACTAGTAAAACTCAGACTATAATTTCTTATTCAGTGTTCCACATGAGATGCATTTTGCTGAATTTAACATGTTTTGCTGTTAATGGATTTCACAGTGTGTTGCCATTTTTATACAGCTGTCCAAATAAAATGCTGTGTACAATGATGTGCTTTTACTGTATTGCTAGCCTGCAAATGGCAGCCACTTCCCCAGATTAAGCCTTAGGAAAATGGGGAACCTCTATGGCTGGGCCATTTAGTGTCCATTCTTTGCATCTCAAGAGTCCTTTACCAGTAAGCCACATTCAAACAAGAATAAAGATGCAAGATAGATATAATTACACCTTGTACATTTACGGTCTACTGGTGTTTCCACTGAAAAGAAAAACAAACTCCAATATTTTCAGTCATTAATAAGAAAAAAAGCATGAAGTTATAGTTGTAGAGGTAAGCAACCCACACCTTTGTAGATAAATCCGGCCTTCCACACTGTATGACAAATGTGTATCTGCTTTAAAATTGAACACTGGTGTTTAAGTTGCAGGGACAACTTGTGCACAAAACACAAACCATGCACCAGTTAACAGTTTACAAGCAATGTCTGCACGGAGCTCCAGAACTGCTAACTTTCACCATCTTGAGCTGCTTAGCAATGAAGTATTTACAAGAAACTGCAAGTTACAGTTCCCCGACAGGCTGTTCAGAAAATACCTAGCAAGTTTCCCCTTGTCCATCAACTCTGCGTGGACATTTTGACACTCGAAGCTGAACACTCACATCCAGAAATCTCTGAGAACCAAGGAGTAGGACAGCTCCAAATGCCCTTGTCATGGGCACACAGATGTCGGATGCCTCAACAACTACATCCACGAAGGCTAACACAATTAACACAACTACCAAAATAATCCTTGAGCTTCAATGAAAATCCAAGGAGAACCTATCTCTGCTTTTAGTAACGCTCTAATAACACATGTAACTTTTCTGGCACCTTAGGTATTTTCGTAGCATTGGATTTCTGCATGACTATGCAACTTCTTAAGACATGAAAGATAAAGTTAAAAAGGCTGCGTTTAAATTTCAGAGCGTATCACTATAATTATTGTAATTACAAAAAAAAAAAAAAGAGAAAAAACTATAGATTGCTTTTTCAGTATAGGCTTTTACATTTTCTTTGCTAAACTATATCAAAGGACATATACGTTGAAAAAGCTTAGCTTAAAATATCAGCTGTCTCCCACCATGTTTTCAAACATGGAAGTAGAAAGAAACACATAAGTATAAGCTAATCTAGAAACTCAAATCTCAGAATGTAACTTTCCTGTTCCTTGGAAGCTCATTAATGATTGTAAAGGATTTTAGACGGGTAGAGTGGTTGTTTTGCTTTTTTTTTTTCCTCTCACAAATCCTACATTTTAAGCACAAATACTGAACCAGAAGGTCAAAAGTTAAATAAATCCTTAACTAGAAAATTAAAAAAGGAGAAGATGTCACTGGAGTACTTTCTTCCCTCAGCTTTTGCTATCTATATCCGGCCCAGCTTGAATCAGTTACCATTCATTCCATAAGGTTTCATCATTTAAGTTTTGTTGCCAATATTTATTCCTGGATATAACTCACAGTCATGGGGTTTAGGAAAAATTTGTCCGTACAACAACGTGTAATAACCGATGCGTGCAGAACATCACAACAGAAGACAAGCCAACCACACCAGCTGATGTCGTTATTTTACAACACCCAAACCCTACCTGGAGCAAAACTTGAAACCGATGGATCTGCCTGGGTGGAATCATACTAAAAATCATGCCTGTGAACACAGAGTAAAATATACGCCTCATTAAATGGAGTCCAGCAGGCTGTGACTGGCTGATGGACTGACTTATGCCCATCAGCAGGGTGCTATGGACTTCCTTCCTGCAGTGACATTTCTCGGACTCCTCTTCACCAATGTAGGAGGAGCAAATAAAGGAAGGACACGACCAAACCGTTCAGGACCTGTCCCCACAGGAAGCAGGAGGCGCTCAGCCACTGCCGTGGGGTCAGCACTCAGCAGCCACCCGCGTGTGGGTTGGTTCCAGCAGAAAAACACAGAAACACAGAGCAGAGACAACCTGGAGGAGAAGCCAGCTATGGGAAACACAACAAGCAGGGAGGTTTTCTGGCCTGCTATGGCACTCTGTCTTCTGAAGGCCATGGTACTCTCACATAGCAGTTGTGGGTTTTTTCTGTTGTGGTAGGACAAAGAAAAAAAAAGGTTTTTTGGTGTCTAAAACCATAATTTCTTGCCAGGAAAAGGTCAATATTTCAACTGACAAAGAAAGAAGCATATCTTCAACTTCTTATTGTCTGAACATGGCAAACAGCAGCACTGCCAGTTCTTAAAAGCTCGACACTCCTGCAGGGAAGTTGGACAGGGCCAAGCTCCCGCCGCCCTCCCCAGGCTCACCGCACAGCCACACAGCGGCTGCTGCCTCCTGCAAGAATGGCAACTTCTTCACTTCTTTCATTAAGGGAGTTTGTTTTGAAAAAATGAACAATGAATCTGCAAAGTTACAACGCTCCGTTACAAAATTCTGTTACTTACAAAGGCCTAGAAGTGTCAAAACTCACTAACAGATTGAACCAGAAGGAGTTCGTGACAAAAATGCGATATTCAAGCAAGCAAACACTTCTGGTGCAAACAACAAAGGCCATCTGTGCAAAGGCTTTACCTGTGCTGGAAGCCTTGAAACGCTGAAAAAGGTAAAAGCATTTAAATAATGTACGCGGGCTTCCTTCATGGGAGTAATTTGCAAGGACCCTCTGCATAGAAAAGTTTCCAATTACAAATGCAGGGGAAAAAAAAATTAAAAAAACCATGTGAGTACTCAAAGAAGCAGGAGTGTACAGGGAGGTCTGTGTTCAATTTGACTTGTTTACCAGCTAGGAAAAAACAGAAATATCAGTTGTAATCTCTTGTTCTGATACACCAGATTAAATCCTCCCCAAGGTTAGAGGCGCTGTTCAGTTTGAACTGTAATTAAAGGCAATGGGCCAACCGTCTCTCTTTGAAGTCAACCAAGTAACAGGAGGAACAAATCTGGACCTTAACATCCAGGCAAGCCACTTCAGTCCGATAACTGCAGAGTTAGGGCTCAGCGTATGTAAGCCAGTACCCAATTCAAAACCAGGGGCTTTTAGTATAATAAACAGAAGGAAAAATAAACCTTTTAGGTTCGGTGCTCAGAAGTGCAGGATATCAAACAAAGTATTTAGAAAATGAAATCCAGGATTTTATTAGCAGAGAATGAATTTTCTTACAGTTCACTAATATGATATACTTTATTTTTCCTTTTTCCTAACTGGAAATTGTCTGGAACCTTGTCAAGATTTCCCCAAAGAGGTAAAAAGAATATTCTATAACTCTGCCACTAATTCCTAGCTAACCCAATGTGGGTTTTCCATTCATTCCTTTGTTCCTCATTTATTTTTCATATTACACCTACCTTTCACAAAAAGGCACCCGAAGTTTCCAAGCCAACAGATTTGTATAGCAGGTAAGGAAGAAGTGGGGGTAATACCTACTCGCTCCAGACAAGCCTGCTATTTGTTAGAAAGCTCCCACAGACAGATCCTAAGCACCTTGATCTTAGGACAGAGCTGACTGGGATGTTAACACCTGGAATTCACACTGGAAGAACTTCCTCAATGCATCATTTCTATCAATTCTGAAGTCCACACCTGGGAATGAGGGAGGGTTTGCTCCCCGGCCCCCAAGAAACATTCTGGTGTTTGTTGCTGGGAAGTAGGACACAGAGGGGTGCTGACCTCTCCACTGGGAAGCAGAGGAGTCATTTTGCCATCTGCAGGGAGAACCGAAACCCCATATGCTGAGAACTTAATTTTTTTATTTTTTTTTCCCCTCCACATTCAAGACTAGCAAAGAAAGGCTAAGAAATTTGTGAACTTGGAGAGACACGGCCACACACACAAAACATCTGAGAAACAGGCAGGAGGCATCTCTGCAAACTATTAAATGCACAAGTACAGCAGTTTTTGAGGTTAATGGCATCAACAGAAATGAAGAACAAGTTACACATTCAGGACAATCACTGCTACACAGGGCAGAGTTTACTGAAGAACAGCGTTATTTGCTATGCTGCCCAGCTGATATTGATAAGGCTGGGAACAGATCGAGGTGTTTGCTAATGATTACTCTGAAGAAAAATCACACTTAAAGCTCTGACTGATTGCAGAAAAGGTGTTTTATCAACTGCTGCCTTTATGAATAAATATGAAACTACCAGGAAAATGTTTAAACAGGTGTAATCACAACTGCCTATGAAAATTGAATTTGGAGGCTGCAAGGAATCTTAACACAGTTAAGAAAGAATGAAAGCAATGTGAAACTGGGATCATAGCCGATTATGCATGTATCATGCAAAACAGGAATGTTGTCATAGCAGCTATAAAAATGTCAGTGAAAACTGAACTACTATTACCAAGTTGTAAATGAAATGAAAAATGCAAAAGGAAAATGTGAATGAATACATTAAGGGAAATGCTATTTCTTTCTTTGTAGATAAACAAGTGAAACAAAACACATTCTCATGAAATGGAGTAAATTTTATGAACAAATATGCATAGATAACAATTGCAGGAGGCCACATCTATACAGTGCGGCTGGATAAAATTATTGCCATTTTGGATAATGAATTTTCCAGGCTTTGGGAAGGCAGTGACAGTAAATACACGATTTATTAAACCAGTTTCAAAGTAAGAGACCAATTAAGTGCTGAATTATATTAGGGGCCGATATTGTTTGTACTAAAGAGAGCATCTTCCGCCCGTTAACAGTGGTAGTTTGGCTTTCAGTGAGACTACACTGTTAAAAACTGTAAGTTTTTTATTGGAACATTTCTAGCTTTTATGCACTACACTCCTTACAACGTTATTTAAGTACTTGCAGAAGCGCTTACAGCTCAAGGCAGTGAGCAGAACGAAGATGCCCTGGGCTCAGTGCTGGAGCAGGGATGGATGGGCCTGCTGGCAGCAGCACAGCCTTTGTCTGGGCACAGCCCCAGCCCTGCTTGCAGCGGCCCTGCAAGCTGCAGCCAGCCCAGGGCACGGGCAGGCGGTGCAGGAGGGCTGTGCAGACTGCAGGCTGTGCTTGCCACTACAGCTCATCTTCCCTAAAATTCATCATTCGCAATAGCCAGCCCCTGCAACACGGAATTCTAGCACATACTGCTAATTAAAGCAAGTCCACGTAGGCTTGGATATTTAAGCAAGCACTGGGTAAATACATGAAGGTTGTACCTTCCGTTTCTGCATTAAAAGAGCAATTACTAGGAATATGCTTTACAAACATCAAAGTTAAAAAAAATATTTTTGAGTTCCTAATGTGTCCATAATTAATTCACACATTCAGCTGTTGAGTCCAGAAATATGTTCCTGTTGATAATTTGCATCTGATGCTTCAAAAACAATCTGGCACATTACTACTTGCCTTAATGCCTGAAAACTACTACCAAGACAGTGCTTTGCAATGTCATCATCATTGCTATCACGCAGATGCTTTAACTAACACGAGCGCTCTGTCTGAAGAGTTTCCCTCAAGAGTCGAACAGTTCTGTCTCAGGACACAATGTCATGACAGTATCTTAATGGAAGGGAAGGTGTTACCAAACAGCACCCTTAAACTTCAAATCAATTAGAATTCATGTGCTGTGTCAAACAAACACACAAAAAAAGGGAATTCTACAGGCATTAACATCACCCTTCTCCCTCTACTGACTACGTATACTTCATAAAAACGATATTTTATTGTGAGAACGATTCTGAGAAGTATTAGCCTTCCCAGCTCCCAAACCAATGAGGAGAGGGAGCAGAGTGCTCCAAAGGATCAGACCCTACAATCGGAAATGCATCACATCCTCATCAGGGATGCCCTGGGTTAATATTTCCTCATGTATAATGCTGGAGCTGCAAAAACCATCTTTCCGTATATCCTTTTCATATGCGCATGCCCTTAGAATGTTCTGTGACAAGGAGGACTTAAAAACACCCAAAAGTAGTCCCAGTTTTTATTGAATAGCAGTATATACATTAGAAATTCTGGTGTGATCTGAATTATGAAAACAATTTCTTCAATCAAAAGGAAACTGTTTGCTTCAATTTTTAAACAGAAAACATAATTGTGTGTATCTTGGTCTATGTCTGGTTTTGAACACTACCTCAGCTCCTTCTCTGCTGGTTCCATCTTGCTTGGTATCGCCTACTGATTACTGGAACATAAAATCAGCTTTCTCAATTGCTTCTTTTGAAAAAATACTTCTGCAGTTACTGGAGTTCTTAAGAGCAACAAACCCACAGTAACCATGTACCGAACCTGTATTTGGTCATTTTTTTTTAAATACTTGTATGCATCTGAAAGAAAAACAACTGTGGATGGATGTTATCCCCCTGCTTTGTGTTTAATTCTGGCAGAGCAACTCCAGAGCTTGAAACATGATCTCCAAGGGCAGGAAAGGTAATTTAGATACTCGCAGCCCTCCATTACACACAGTGTACAACACGCCACAGCTTGGGGCAGCGCTTAGAAAATTCTCCCCGTTCCTCCAAACGCAGTTGTTTAACACGGCTGTCCCCATCACATCAAACAAGGAGATATTTATTTGGACAGCAGTCCAGGAACCAGACCCCAGAACAATTTCAGTGTGACTCCTGGAAGCTTTCCCTGCAGCACTCCCTCAGCTCCCAGGTGGCCCTCGCAGCACGAAGCAGGGCCTCCCGCTCTGCCTCACGCATACCGCAGCCTGCGGCCAGCCCGCGCCCCCTCCTCCATCCCCACCACCAGCCCACTCCTGCTGCCACATGCACACCACGATGCTGATCCCAAGCATGCACACGTGTAGGGATGGGAGCGGCACTGGGAAGGAGCAGCCGAGCCCGAAGGGTCGGGCAGACTGCGGGCGGCTCTCTGGAGCCCACAGATGCTTGTACTCCCCTGCAGCGCGGGGCAGGAGGATGCTGAAGTCATTCTGCTGTTAGAGTGCGGCCAGAAATCATTAGTTTCTGTGTCCAGCACTAACAGTGCTGCAGTTGAGCTTCTCGTGTGTGTTTGCCAGGAGACTTTTGCAGAGAAAAGGAGAAAGAAAGGTGGGAAGAGTCATTCATCTTTTTTGAACATTAAATAGAAAACAACTCCCTCTAATCACGACACAGAAGTACTGCTATGTCACGGCTGCTCCTTTTGCAGGGCAGAGCCTCAGCATGGATTTCAACACTCTGCTTCTTCACGTCATGGTACCAACATGCTCGGAGGGCAATGAGGCTGAGGCTTTGTATGCAGCCCGAGACACGAGAATTAGGGCACCCCACCCGGCTGTGGGACCAGCACACATATAAGCCCATCAGCAAAACCCTGGGCCAGAGGGGCTTTTCTTCTGCCAGCTCCAGAAAAGCTGCGGGATGCAGCTGTTGGACCCCGCCCCTTGGCAACCCTTGCCCACGTGTACCAGGGCCTTAGCAGTGGCCAGGGGATAGGGAATTCCAGTTCCTCAGCTCCCAAAGCCACAGGAGAAAAGCTGCATTAACAGATTTCTGTGCTTCTGGCTGCTGCCATGGCTGCGCACCACCCCCCATAGAGCCCACGGCTGCGTACGCCCATCTTCCTGCATCTAACAGAGACTGCATGCACATCAGAGGCAGGGGAAGGTGGGGAGATAAGGGGGAGAAGCTTTAAACATTGCCAGGTCAGCGCAACAGGAGGTAAGCAAGTACAGAGGCTGCAAGGAGTACTGAAAGTTTTTGATATACTCCCAAGTGGACTCCCCAGCGCCTGTAAATGTTTCAAAGGGGGATCCCCTCTCTGTGCACATGGACAAGTTTCAAAGGAGTCCCAATCAGTGCAATGTTTCAAAGACCTCTACTCTCTACAAATTCCACCCCGAGCCCCCTCCCTGCCGCCCCCAACCCCCCCCCTCAGGCTGAAAACATTTCTAAATAGATCCTATCCTGTCTAACTGTAGCTGAAGAGGTCTGTTCTGCTGCTTCCAGCCCTCCTACAGGCCCCAGTGTAAAATGAAACATAACATCCACCATTTACCTCCTCCGGGGATGGATCCAGCCCGCTCCTTCTCCAGGGACCCTGTGTAGGACCCAATATGCCTCTGTGTTTGTGCACAGGATATGAAGGGCTAGAGTGCAGAAGGGTAATTTTTCAAAGCAGTGTGTGGGAGTAGCACTGGAAATTCCCTGCATATTGCTTTGAAAACAATAACCCCCTACCTCCATGAATTATGAGCAGGGCCTCTGACTCCAGCCTGAAGAGCTGAGAGGTGGAGGAGGGACGCACAGCCAACTGCACTGGAGGCACACTCCACAACTATGATGTAAGAAATCACTGAAATCTTTAATCACATTATGGACACCCCTACTTAGGGGGCATCACGCCTACAGAGCGGGGATTCCTTTGTTGACAGTCACTTGAGCAGAATGAAACTGTAGCAAGCGTTTAGGACATCTGTCAACTATTGATTTTGTGTTTTGCTGAGTATGAGAAGAAAGTGCAGCTGAGAGGTCTTGGATTATCAAAGCCAAGTGTGGGTTTTTTTACCCAAAACTACACGTCAAGGCTAACTTCATTGTCTTCGCTCACTTCAGATTCAAATGAGATAAAAACCTCTCCCTGGAAATGCTTATCCTACTCAAACTCTTATCTTAGATTGGTATCAATCATTCATTTTCCCCAGACAGCACCTCAATGACTATATTAAAGCAGACACCTTAATTTCAGACAGACACGAACAAGTTCATCGAGCTGAGCCAGATGCCAGCTCCTTAGCAGGCACAGCCCAAGAGCAGGGTCCCCCCGATCCCTGCGCACCTGAGTGCTCACTCCAGGATTGTGACACAAACAAATCCTCGGGTGTAGGTCTGGCATAGACAACAGTGACGTTAGAAACTGCTGTGACACAGACCTACAGGACAGATGAATCAGCTTCTTTCTCTCAATGCCATCTGACAAAGCTTGGTCTAACACCAAGGAAACCTCTTCCACTCCGTACTGTACCATCAGTAAGGCAGCCTAAGCAATAGCAAGGCACATGCTTGTCTCTCCTGCAGCCTGTGAAAGGGATTAAGGCTCTCAGGCTTTGAACAAAGGCCACAGGAGCAAGCCCAGGAAGCAATCCATCACTTCACTGTTACTGACAGCACTACACAAATTATCACCAAAAATCTGCACTGCATTTATTGGTAGAGAAACCATGACACCTAGCCTCACCTCCCAAATGCTGCATTCCCCAGTAAAGAGCAAATGCCAACAGGAGACTCAGTGACACCACGTTTTTGGAGGCAGCCCCACATCCCAAAGAGGGACCCAAGTGCCTGTGAACAAGCTGAGCTGCCCCACAGCAGGAGGAAGAGGGCTCCTCACCAGAGGTTTCTACACTTCCCTCTTCCCCAGACTCCACCATAAGAAGCGATGACTTCATGAATGTTCTCAGCCCACCCCTCAGTAAAAAGATACACAGACATGATCCCTAAGCAGAAAGATCAGTTGTTTTCTTGCCATATTCTAGCATTTACAATGTCCTAGGTATGTGGAACTGAGTCCATGTATGCTTTTGCTTTTATATTAGCTTTTTCCAAATACGTATTAGAACTTATGCACAGCTTCAAGGAAACAGCAAGTATAGCTTTCACAAACTGCAGCACCACGCTTTTCTCAGCCTCCTTCGACTTACAGCAGTGTTGTTTTCCAACAGCTCTCTAATACTGAAACTTCTAATGACATATATATCATCACGTATTATTCCAGACAGCACTAATTTGGAGATATAAATAGATAAACTTGACACATCAATCACTGTAAAGAAATTACTTCTTTCCAGAAGGAGAAAGAATTCTTCTCTCAAATCAAGCAGAACCTTATTCAACATTTCATGAGCTATGAATTTAGAGATCAGTGATCATTTACTGTATCACAACTTGGGCTGAAGCAATAAGCTTGCCTACGGACTCCTTTCTTTCAGGCTTTTACTAAAAAAATTCTAGGGGGGGAGCTGTATGAAATCACTGTGGTCCAATTAACAAGGATCTCACTCTTCAAGCCTGCAAACAAGAGATTACATTAACACCTGCTACAAAAGCAAACATTTTTAGATATCTTCATCTTAACCTGCTTGACATTGACTTGAAACTCCTGCCTGGCTCTAGAATGAAAATTATTGTGACTGACATGTATATTTTTCACGTGGGGGCAATGGGGGGTGAATACTGTGTCAGTCTGCATTTCTCTCTCCCTCTCTCTCTCTGGTATTTATGCATAACTCAAATCAAAGATAATAGGAGTTACACATATGCGCTGATGGGAGAACAGTTTCCTAAACATAAAATTATTGAAGGAAAACCACTATGCTTATGGAAGATAAATGCTGCACATGAACATATGAGACACACAAAGTGTGCTGTGGGTTCTATGAACGATCTCATACAACATATACCTACAGTGGCATGTGTAAGGAACTCCTTTGTGGTCTACGCATCAAAGTAAACTGACCTCTCGGGCCAACACATATATTCCTAACATCTGTACACACAGGAAAAACATTTCTTTGCATTCATCAGAAAAGAAATCATCCAGCTGCAGCTGAAATACAACCCATCACATTACAATAACACTGCTTCAGATTCTTATGATAGGACAGTAACAGAGGCAGCAGGCACTGCTTTTTAAACCGCTTCTGTATCTGAAAAGTTGAACCTTTTGAAGTCCAGAATTGTTGGAAAGAGAAAAAAAACCACCGAAATAACTCTGTAAGCGTTTTGTTTTGACAGTGTTCTTCAGGAATTCACCACATTTAGCTGGGAAAATGCTAGCAGTTAAATCTATTCAATGTCATGACATGCAAAATTGAAACATAATTGCTCCTAAGTGGTTGACAACTGGCAAGTACTTTTTACGTGGATAGAGAGAAATTTATGCTATCAAATGGAAGATACTGTCAAAAGTTTGATTTTAATATAAATGAAAATGCTAGACGAGGACTCAAAAGGATAAGGAAAAAAGCTCAGCAGTAACACTTTTACAACCACATATTTAAAAAGCTTTGAAGTGAAGAATCATTACATCAAAATCATTTTCCTTGAAAGATAAAAAAAAAATAAATTACAGCATGAATATTAACAAGTTATTAGAATAGTGAATTTCAAAGAGTAGCAAAAAACAAGCAGCCCATGAGTGGCCTAGTTTAAAGGATGTCTTACCAATCATATGGTTAGCGACATGGATTTGTATCTCTCTCTCATTCTCAAAGGTCATCTGGCACTTGATGCACTGATAGGTCTTTTTCTGTTTAATAACCAAAAAGAGATTAGAGAAAACTGCACTGTAGCATAAGGCAAGTGTGAGCATAAATGTAGCATGTTACGTGCTTCAACTTCCCTCAACTCAGCCCTTTTCTGCCCCTATGTCCCCAACATGATATCGACTTTGGCTGGACTTCTAGGGACCATAAATGCAATCTCTATGTAACAGTCTGCCTTTAGACAACTTTAATTTCAACTTAAAGCATTTCAACTTAAAACTTGAAAGTCTGCTTAAGTACTTTGGCCATAAGCAGATTGCTTGTGTTATTTAACCCATTACAGTAACAGCTTTTGTTGAGTGAAAGAAAAGGAATTCTGTCCTCACAAAAAGATCAACTTTAAAAAAAAATTCTGTCTTTATAGAAAGCAGCAGGAAAACACATAACAGTTATTTGGGGAAGTGAAGGACAGGAGGAGAAATACATTTTGCACTGGTTTCCCATCAGAAATCCTGGAAAAACTGCATTACCACAAATAATGGTTTTCTAGCACAATCTCTTGCAAATGTTCTCTGCCACAAAGTCATACTGGGGAGGCTTAGCTGCAGAAATCAGGAGATAGTGTGAAGAGGCAATTACACGAAGCATTTATTCAAAGAGGAGAAATGGGGTTGGGACTCAGACTGACAGCAGTGCGTGCACTTGAGCAATAAGACAGTGAAAAATTCAAGAAACCATTTGTAGAATTGAAAACGCATACGGATAAGATAGGCATCCAAGTTAGGAAAAAATAAAAGGCCAGTGCTAAGCTTTTGTACACTTGGAAAAACTCTCCTTTCCCAAAGCAGGACTACTGCGCTTTGGTCTAATGTGCATGCTCAGTCACTGCATAGGAACAGGTTATCTTAACAGACCTCTTCTGACGTGCAATTTAGAAAAATTGGGCCTTTTGTTCCTACTTCTTCCTAGAGAATATCTCCTACTACAACGCTGGCCACCAGGCAGCCGGCTGCTTTTGCTGCCTGTGCACTAAGGTACGAGTGCAGCCCTACAGCAGGACTGTATGGCAGCAGAACATGTGTGAAATACCCCACTCATTCCTCGACTCCACTGGCGGATGGATGAGAATCCCAAGCCATTAGCAGTGAGGAACCTAACTCAGTAAACAATATCCTTTTACATTTTTGAGACAAAATACTTTGTGGGTATTTTTGTGCACTGCTAGATGAAAATAACCTTTTCTTATGGCCTCCACCCCACACCAAGGTATAGAATCCCATTTTTTGGACAGCAGTAATAAAGAAGTTGTTTTGAGTTAAACAGAGGAGGTGCTGTCATTCCCTCTGCGTATGGGATCCAATTTCCTTGAGCACCTGCTGAGGAAATAACAAATTAGGTGCTGCCAGGAGCTTCTTAACTACTTCCCATGTCATCAGTGGCAACAAGTTAGCCTGCTGGAGGTTAATGAACATGCTATAATATCATAACGACAAATGCAACCATCTATGGATGGTATGCACGTTCCATGAATTCAGTACACAGTATGTGTTTGCACATAGGCAGGGCTTTCTAGGCTAAAATAACAATGGGCAATTAACATGATAATAGGAAGAAAGATATACTCCATTGGCTGAAAACTGACACAGCCAACCATATAAAAGGAAATACTTTGGATAGGCTAGTTATCCCTAGGTAGCTCAAGAAAGTATCCTCCTGGAATCCATTCTGAAATCAAGGCTGCTAATGGAAAAGCAGCTGGACTTCTGCGGCACTGTTTCTTGGGAATCTATTGCAGCAGACAAGTGCAAGCACACATACATACACATGTATTCTCAAGCCTCAAGCACACTGGCATACACATGCTAAGAGGAAAAAAAATAACACAAAAATCCTTAGAAGAGAAAAACAGGACTGAGCTGTGAACTATTCAGGTGGTCACATTTAAAACTTGAAACCTTTCTCTTCTTGGAAACTTTAAAGTTGACTAACTTGTGCCTTGTGCAGCACTTACCTCTGTTGTGAAGGCTCCCTAAGTAACTGGCTAAGAAAGATTGTTTCAGCTCAACTCTATTTCAAGCTTTTAAACTTCTATTAAGCACAGACAAGTGATTCATTTTTTAAACTGATTTAAAAAGCAGAAAACTTCTGAAAGCTACTTACTAACAGATCTAGAAACAGGATGTCTGTGTTTATCCACAGACCCTGCACCAACTCCTCCACACCACTTCACAAACTTATAAAACGCTCTGCTTGGTGTGACCACCCCTCAGAGAAGACAGCAGATTTCAGACTTCTGTGAATATTATCTCTAGCTTCAGCTGATACACACATCACATAATCAAAGAATGGCTTGGGTTGGAAGCGTCCTTAAAGCCCATCCAGTTTCAATCCCCTGCCATGAGCTGGTTGCCACCCACAAGCTCAGGCTGCCCAGGGCCACATCCAGCCTGGGAGAGTTGTTTGCCTGAGGCAATGGCTCTTTTGATAGCACACCCTGCTTGATACAGAATAAGGTCAACAAATAGCTTCATACAGGCCACGAAATAACTATAGCTTGATTAGCACCCAAATGTATATGCAAAAGACAGAAGAGCTGATTTTTTTGGCTCGTTAATAATTCTCTTAAAAAAAAGTTGAAACAATTTGATTTTCATTCTCAGAAAATGGAAGATGTTAGTTTTAATCCAAGGCTATGTTATTTGTGGCACAAAACTTGACATTCTGCTACCATTTCTGTGAGCATCACGACTTCACAGACGATCATAGTGGGGTGGTTATCTCTTTTTAATGCTTTGCCTTTATGTATGACAACAAAACAGAAGCCCTGGTTCTGAGGAGCTCATAGTCTAGATGACAGCTTCAAGGTGGCAAAAGAGACCAGATGAGCAGGCCTTCAACTGAGAGCTCAACCCCCATTAAGTCAAGATACTTCACTCTAATCTTGGCACAAAATAGCAGTAATAACAACAGGGGGGTCTGGTTTCTTTTCTGAAATAACTATTGTTCCCATGGGTTTTCCAGACTGTCCTCCTTTAAATCTGGAAATGGTTTCCTGTTCTACAAAGAAAATATTCCTCCATTCAGTGGATTTACAAGGGAAGAGAAGGGGTGGGGGGAGAACAAAGAGAAGGATTTGAATCCAAGAAAGAGTGCAGGAGAAAAGGAACTGAGTTAAAGGAGCACAATGGGGTTCATTCTTCTGATTTTCTACGCCACCTCCTTTGCTTCTTCAGTCTAAATAACCTAGGTGGGCTAAATAAAGAAACACGATTCAAGATGGAAATTTAACTGAAGCCAGACTATTTGCCCTTTTCAATGTTAAACAAGAACAGTTTGTGATGATTATGGTACAAAGTAAGGATATATCTGTGTAAGAGAAAGAGTAGCATGAAAAGTGACTGTTTCCTGTATCAGAACAGACAATAAGAAATCTCAGTACTAAACAATTTGTCATATTTCTCAGGACAGACACATTCCTCCAGAAGGTGTTAAAAGGAATTAATAAAATGTATTCAAAACTGAAGCTCCTACGCACAGAAATGTGTTAGTAAAAATGAAAGCATTGCTTCTGATGTGATCATAATAGAATATAAAAAGGTCTTGAGCTATACATGTGCCAGACACCAGAATGGTACCTATACTGGTGATGTTCATCTAATAAAAGAAACTTTTAGACCTACTGAGACAGAAGAACTCATGTAGAACTATAAGAATCAAACATAAATTGATGTAAGAGCTGCCTTTAGCTACCAAGGTGTATTTTATTTATTCCTCTTAGTGATACCCCATACTAAATACCACTGACTTGGCTTAAAACCTCCTAATAACAAGTCCTCTGATGCAGATGTTTCCACGCAGAGGAAGCAAAACCTCCGTCCACCTAGAAATCTTCTTTGAACAGCACTAATTGATCCTACTTAGATGTTTTACAGAGAAAGGTGATTAATTCATATATATCTCTTCTTGGTTGTCTTTTTTTCGTCATAATAAAATGTGAGGAAGACAGGATGCAATGGCATTTGCAAGGGTTATGTTTTCTCTCTTTTTTCCTTATGGATGAAAGCAAAACAAAACAAAGCCTGCCAAGCAATTTTAGCTGCTTTTTGATAGCAAATGCAAATGAAATATAACTAAGTATTTATACTCGTCTTTGTGGTGCTACATCCACGTGCACACACAAACAAACATAAATATAAACAATAAAAAGAAATGGATTTTTTTCTTCTGATCTGTTTTCCTCCTCAAATATTAACACTTCTTGTTAATCGGGAGGTAGTAGTTATTTTCTTCCCTTATTTCATTATGGGAGTAAATCTTCACTTCTTTCTTCTGAAATTATACTAGGTTTCCATATAACTGCTGGCATTGTGATATCCATCGCATCTGGAAAAGTTGTGCATTTTTTACATCATCCTTTCTAACTACTAGGATTTCATTCTGCTCATTCTTATTTACTCCAAAGAATATACTCACTGTTTAAAATCTAATCTTCCTATATTTTCTTTCTGAGTCTACTTGTTCTTAATCTTCAAGTGCCCTTCTGTTTAAGAAAGAAAAATCAATAAAGTGTTTAAAAAAGAAATCTGGCAGTGCCCAAGAACTGGAGAGAAGCGACTCACATGGGCACCTGCAGGTTACTTACTCAACATGCTTTGAGCTCTTAGACAGCTCTACTAAAGCAGTGTGTTACTTGTGTACAGCATATTAACAAGATGACAGAATACTGTATTCAACTTACACAGCTTCATTATGAAGCCAGTGAAGTTAAGTAAACATTACTGAAATAAGGGAATTTATCAACACTTATAAGAGAACATGGTTCTTAGGAAACCCCTGTGCTAGGCAGACACAAAGAGCATTCATTATCTTGAGAAACCTGAATGAAACACCAACAGTTTCCACATGAACTGACATCAGAATTCAGGTCTTGTACCTACAATGAAGGGTAAGATAAGTAATTATTTCTAGTAACAATATATCTATTCCTGGGATGCATACCATAAAGATCTCTGATATTAGCATATGTACAGGCCATAGACACCTGTTGAAGGTACCATTTGCCATTGACACAAATGCAGATTTTTCATTATCTTTTAGAAAGGAACTAAGATCTGCCCTCATGGGATGAAATTCAAAGCATTCACCTTATTGGAGAACTTTAAACTCTCCCCTGAGGGAATGAGTAAGGAAGCTCTCGCTGAAAAGAGAGAGTTAAAGCAAGAAATCAGAGCAGAAAATGGCAATGTATTCTGCTTCTGACAGTCAATAGGCAAGAAAAGGCAATACTTTAGGCTACAGGCATGGTCATATGAAGAATTAGTTCTACCTAAGAGAATAGAAGTGTTTAAAAGGATTTAGAAGGCAATAAAGACCAGAGAAGGAGGAAGCAGAATGACCTAGTCAGAGCCCCAGCTGAACTCTCAAAAGGTATCAATACGAAGGAGGGATGTTTTCATTCCTTACTCTTCTGCAGAATTTGCAGGATTAGGTGTATACACCAGGAGCCTTAGTCACAGACCTGGGGGAACAATATCCAGTTGTTTTACTCTAAAAAGAAAAGGAAAAAAAAAAAAAAAAGAAAGAAAGAAAGGAAAGAAACAGAACTTTTTGTGGCATTTCATCAGCAGCCTGGAACAGAGGTGTGGGGGTGAGCGATGCCGAGGGCAGGCAGTGCCGCGCTCCGGGCTGCCCAGATGCTGCTGCCCTGCATGGTCCCAGCATCAAGCTGGAGCTAACAAGTCCCAGCAGGGCTCAGCTTGTGATAGCACTACTGGAGGCATCAGAGCCTGCGTCCTCAGGACATACTTAGGGTCCTTTCTTACTTCCTGAGCCTCTGATGTTGTATTCAAGCGGTATTTACAGGTTCTTTTAATGCAGTAAGATGTGTTTGTGGGTGCTTTAATTAGCAGATTGACATAAACAGGCATCTACGGCTGGAATTATTCATTAGGAGTTGGGTGCCTAATTTCCTTAGATACTTTTGAAAATCTCACCCCATCATGTTTAATTAAAAATGTCAGATGATATCAATACTCAGATGTGTCTGCTGTTGGTCTCCCGAGAAGATTTCCAAAATTTACTTCTCATTCCATCTGTTCCTGACAGAGGAAGGACTGACTTGGCCCATTCTTGAGCCAAAACGTCAACAAATAATTTTAAAAGACTATAAACTGCAAACAATATTAATCTCCTGAGCAGTCTTCTGAAACCTCACTTAGATGCTGCATGTTCCCATGCATTGTGTAAGCTAAGAAATGGGAAAACAGTGAACCCCAGAGCAGAGCACAATTCTTCTTCAGACACGTAACCTGCCTATCAGTAGACAGTAATTTCCAGATTTGCTAAGAAAACTACTTCACCTGAAGGAGGGCCATGAAGAAGTTCCCTTTAAAATCACTTTTAACATCACACACACACGCTCACAGGCATGTATGCATGCACACAAACATCCAAGCAGCCTCACAGCATTCACCCTTGCAGACCTATGTGACAAGCTCTCTAGCACAGAAATTGGTTTCAGGTGTGAATTTTGGGGGAAATTTGCTAGAGCTTTTCTCACAAGTTCCTCTATCTTCCTGCTTGAGTTTAGTTCCCAGGTAAGAAACCACATAATTCCCTGAGTATGACAAATTAGATCTTTTACCTTTGGGAACTCAGAATGCCCCTTTTCATGGAAATGTCCCAGTTTTTCCAGATCTGCCAGTTCAGTAGCACCAGAATTCATGGACAAACTCAATCCTCACCACTCACGTGCACTACTTATGTGTCTAAGCTCTCTGTTGGTAAATCTAGAGCAGCTTTATGATAATAAAATTAATGCTCTGCTACTAGGAATCTACAAGCCTGTAAGACTGCACAAAATCTCATTTTTCCACATACATTACTCCTCTGGATTTTTTTTTTTTTTTTGTTTAACTAATTTTATAAAATGGGATTTTAAAAAAAGCTTATAATAAATATATAAATATATAAAAGCTTATAATAATAATAAAAAAAGCTACATATAATCCCTCTGACATTTCAAAGTTCAGTTGTACTCACCCTGGGAACAGGTGACGTCTGGGTACCCTTCCTTTGGCCACTGGTCTCAGGCGTCAGGTCTCGGTGGTCAACCTGAATGTGGCTCTCCAGGTCTTCAGCACTTTCAAATTTGACACTACACTCAGGGCACCTCAGACTGCCACACGGTCTCTCATTCACTTCCTGTGGGGTCAAGCCTGAAGACTGTCCATTGGTGCTCCTGGTCATGCATCCAGCACAAAGGCCATAGGGAAGGCCATTCACATCCAATTTTACCAAGTCCTGCTTGTTCCGGAACTCTTTCAAGCACAATGCACACTTGTAGAGTTTTTGCAAGGCCTGGCCATTGGGTGATGAGGTCGCAGAGTTTCCTGCCAGTTTCTGCATATGAAACGTCCCGTGAATTTTCAGCTCAAGCGTAGAGGTGACCGTCTGCATGCAGACAACGCAGCGAAACCCAGTGAGGGAGTTTCTGAGGTCTGGATGCATCTGGCAGTGCTCAATGAATTCCTCTTCACTCTGCAGCGGCATTTTGCAGATCCGACACGTTCCTGTATCCAAACTCTTGCTGTGAGTGACTTTGTGCTCAGTGAGGGTCAGGAGCGACGGGAAGCGCTCCCCACAGATGGGGCACATGTAGTGCTTTGCTGGGCCTCGATGGGTCTGCATGTGCTCTCTCAGGCCATTTTCTGAGAAAAAGGTCCTTGAGCAGATATTACACTTGTGGCTACCTTTGATGAACTCTGCTTTCTTCCTAGAGCAGTCGTCCTCCCCAGGCCTGATGTTATGATCCCTCAAGCGATGGTTTTGCAAGAGGACCTCCATAGTGTAGGCAGCGCCACAGATGTCACAGCCGTACATGGGCTCAGAAGCATCTACATCATCCTCACTGGCCTCATGACTGTTGGAGGTATCTGGATTCTTCATTAACATGTTCTGGATATCTGCCCCTTCTGTCTTCTTATTTGTTGGGGTCATGCCATTAGCTGTACCATTTTCAGTGCTCGCATCAAAAACGCAGTGTTTTTCCCGCAAGTGTTTTTCAAGCAAGATGATGGCATGAAAAGCTTTGCTACAAAACTTGCAGTTGTATTTCTTGCTGTGGGTTGTGATGTGGCACTGCAGTTCTACCTCTGTGCTAAAAGTCTCACCACAGAAGATACATTTGTGAGACTTTGATGGATTCCCCAAATGACTATGCTTCACGTGGATTTGGAGATCCACCTCCTTCCTAAAATCCCAGTTACAGGCTGTGCAACGATACATCTTCTTTTCATTGCTGTGCTTGACTGCCAGATGCACTTGGATAGATACCTTGGAATCAAAAACTTCTTGGCAAAGGGTGCAGTGATACAACACAAAAGTATGCATGTCCAACAAATGCTTCTGCAAATCATCCACTGAAGAAAACTGTTTGTCACAGCTCTCACATACATAATGAGTTGAAGTTGTCATGTAATGTACGGTGAGATGTTGCAGGAGAGACTCCTGGGAATCAAAGTCTTCTTTACACTGAGGGCAAGACTGTTTCCTCAACAGCAACTCCAAATGCAACTTTAAATGGGTTTGAAAACTCTCAAAATTTGAGAACTTTAGATCACACTGATTACATGGATATTCACCATTAGACACCGAGTTTACACTAGCAGAAAGCCGCTGCCTTTTAGGGGAAGAGACTTCAACATCAGAAGAAACTGGACTCTGCTCTGCTTTTGACTTCTTATTGTGTGCCAGAGGAATGTTCTTGTGGTTTTCTTTAATATGCTTTGTAAGCTTCAGGATGGAGCCAAAAATGGGGGAGTTTGTGCAATAAGGGCATGAATAAACTTCCATAAAAGACTGTGTTGGCTGAATGACAGGGGAATCCAGTTTTGAATTTCCTACATTGCAGTGAGTCTGCTGAATGTGCTCAGTCAAGGTTGCTTCGGTCAGAAAGCCCATTGAGCACTGGTTACAGAAGAAAGCATTGTTACCGTCTTGAGGGGTAGCATTTGGGCCACAGTGAGTAATACGGATATGTTCCTGTAAGCTATTGATATCTGCAAACATCTCAGGGCAGTAGTTACAGTGAAAGGCAGAAATGTTGCTAAACTGCATCATGGGATAAGCATGGTTTTTGTGCACCTTTCTCACGTGTTCATTCAAGTTGTACAGCGTAGGCATGGAATCAAGGCAGATCTGGCACGTGTGGCTTTGTTGAGGTTTGTCCGCATGGATGGTCTTCAGGTGGATCTCTAGCACAGCAAGACTGTTGAAGTCGCGCTTTGAGCAGTACGGGCAGCTGTAAGTAACTTTAGACCAATTCTGGCCTTCCTCTCTGTCCACAGACCTGATTTTCTTTTGCCCTCTCAAAGGCTTTAAGGTCGAATCCGGGGTGGAACCTCTCTCCACCGATGCGCTGGAGTCAGGAGTCGCGCTACTCATGGATGCCACACTCCCCAGGACCGGGTCAGGGCTGATGCTGTGATTGCTGGAGTCAGGTTGTCTGTGGCTGTCCAAGTGGCAATAGACTTCCTCCACTGAAGAAAACTGCTCTGGGCACATAGGGCACTTGTGTTTTTTGTTGGCATGGGCTTGATGAATGTGTGAGAGCAATAAGTTTTCATCTGAAAATACTTCAGGGCAATGAATACACTGCAAATCTGCCTTCTCAGAAAGCTGTGGGTGGCGTGTCATTACGTGCTTCTCCAATTCTTCAGTCTGACTGAATGTCTCTTCACAGTAATCACACATAAAATCATCCTTCTTCACCTCTTTCTCAGACTTTGCCATATGTTCCTTGTTCTTTTTATGAGCTTGCATGTGACTCTGCAATGAGCTGGTAGATGAAAACCCACGTTTACACACAGTACACTTGAATGGTTTGCTGGAGCTGTGGGTTTTCAGATGAATTTTGAGGTGGTCGCTGCGAGAGAATGCAGCCTCGCACTCGTGGCAATGATACTTTTTGTCCCCCGTATGAAGCTTTATGTGACGGTCCCTACTTCTCTTGTGTTTAAAAAGCCGGCTACAGTAGGTGCATTTGAAAGGTAGTTTGTCACTGTGGATCTGCTCGTGCCTCTTAAGGTAGCTCAAGCGAATGAAGGACTTATCACAAAACTGACAGGGATACGGCAGGCCAGTCCCCCCTTCCTCCTCCCCGATGCCGAGATCACACCCATCTCCTATCATCTGAGTGGGTGATGCAACATCTTTGCTGGAGGGAGATGAAGCCACCCAGGAGAGTTGTGGGTCGTCATCACCATCTGTAATGGGAAAGCAGAAAGGAGATTAAAAACAATTCCCAGTGCATCTGTGAAATAAGGACAAAGCTCTCAACAACACTACGGGCTTCTGCTACTACAGCATAAAAAAAATCAATTCAAAAAATAAAAAGAGTATCTCTCGAATTTCAAAGGAGGTTTGAGAAATAAAAATATATTTGTTAACGTAACTCACAAATGCGCCAACATGTATTATTAAAAAAAATCATTTTTTCCTTAGCAGGTTTAACACCCGCTCACCGTACTGCAAAGCAATAAACACTGAATAAAGAAAACAAAACACAATGTGCAACGAAGCAACACAAGCATCTTGGAAAGCTCCAGCGTTAAGCGATCACCTGCGATTTTAAGGGCCTTTTTCAACGCTACCTCAAGGTGACTTTAACTGATGTCTCCATTAACCAACATCCTTCACTTCTGCCTCAGAGCTGTCACAGACCTGGAGGCGGCTGGCAGCGCGCAGACCCCAGCAGGCAGTGAGGCGCGAGGCTCGGGGCGGGGCGGCCCGGCAGACCGCTGCACGAAGGGAACGCGTTAGCACAGCGTTTGAACCATGATCTGGAGACATGACAGAACAACCGGCCTCAGCACCAGGCAGCCATGGCTCAGCCTCTGCGTTGGTGCCTACTGCCTTTGCTCAAAGCGAGGCCTTGGAAAATAGTTTAGAACTTGATATTAAAAACACGGTGCCACCTCCAGCAGCAAAGCACACAATTAAAAAAAAAAAAAAAAAAAAAAAAACGACGTTTTGGCAGATTTTGTAGACAGAACTGATACAAGAAACAAGAAAGCAAGAAACAAGAGAGTGAGTTTGAATATTCTAATTCCAAACAACGTGGAGATGTCGAGCGAAGCAGAAACGACGCTGGTCTGACAGAAAACTGACCCAGGGAACGGAGCAAGAGCAGAATCCACGTGAGGGAAAGCTCTGACACACACACGCTCGGAAACTCAAAAACCGAGCCAGCTCCGCAGGGACGGCGCCGCCGGGAAGCGCTCGGTGCCCAACCGCGTTCCCGCTTCGCGCTCAGCCCTCCCCGCCGCCCTCAGCCTTTCCCGCGCAGCCCTCGGCCCGGCCCGCTCCGCTCGGCGCTCACTCGGACCCGAAGGCCCGGCTGCGAGCGCGGTCTCCACACAAAGTTTGCGCGGCCCTCCTCCTCCCGCCCGCCGGCCTCTCCCCGCGGCGGCCGCAGCGCCTCGGCCCGCCCCGCCGCCACCTCCGCGGCTCTCCGCCGCCCCGCGCTCGCCCCCGCAGCCGCCGCCTCCCCCCCGCCCCCCCCTCCCCGGCCCCTTCCCGGCCGCCCGCGCTCCCGGGGCCCGTCCCTACGGACCTGCGGCCGCGGGCGGCGGCGGGAAGGAGGCGGGCGGCCGGCAGCGCCGGGACGAGGGGCCCCGGGGGGGAGCGGGTAGCTCGGGGCCGGCCAATTCCCCGCTCGCGCCAGCTGGGCTCCTCGGGGGCCGCGAGACAAAAGGGAGCACGAGGGAGATGCCGGGCCCGAAGTAGGGCACCACATGTTGCGTTCCGGCCGGCAGCGGGAAAGCGGCGGGGGCAGCGCACCGCCGGGGGCAGGGAGTGCTCCGGATGCGGTGTGAATGCTGCAGAAATGCCCGCCGGCAGAAACGGCCGCACAAATACACGCATCGCGTACATCTTCCCCTTTGCACCGGGCGGCGGTGCGCGGAGGAAGGGCCGCACGGAGGGACCTCAGCCCTCGGAGCAGCCTTGGAGAGCGCAGCACCGCGGCTCACCTCAGGCTGCGGCTGCTGGAGCCCATGGAGCGGACAGCTCCAGGCGCTACTCCGCACCCGGCCCAGCTGCCTTTCCCTCTGAGGCGAGCCGAGCCACCTCCGCACGCAGCGCCCGCGCCCTGCCCTGCTGCCCCGCAAACACGTTGGGTCCTCAAGAGCCCAGATCTGGGAGAGCCGGGGGGTCCTGGGTGCTGCGCTAATGTAACTTGGGCTCAAAATAACGACATTTCTCAGACTGAAAAGAGTTTGTACTGGAAAGGGAGGCATTCACACAGACATAGCTGAAAACGAGGGTTGTGTCCTTTTGCCAGCTTGATTTGGGCCTTCCACTGACTGCCACGCTTAACTTCTGGATCCTTTCGCTTATGTTTCCTTGTTCTTAACAGTTCAGAAGGAACCAGAAGCTTTGAGTTCCAGGGACAACCTCCCCTGACTTTCTCCCAAACAAGACTCTGAATGACTAAATGCCCAGAACTAAAGAAATTAGGGAATGCTCATTATCATTAATCTCTTTATGGAATGAAAAATAGCCCTGTTAATTTTAACTTGCCGTTTCAAGTTGGAAGAAAAAAAAAAAAAAACACCTATAATGAACTGAGAAGGAAATTCTAAGGTATTTTACCAGAGTAATTTTTTACAGGGAAGATTTATTTTAGATGTGGTGTGACATGTCTGGCTACGATGGTTAGAATAATAATTTTACATTAATGCAATCAAAGGAATGTAGCAGAATGAGAAAAATCACTTTCAAAAAGGAGATTAAAGTCATTAAAAATGGCTAATCCTGCAAAGTGGGACTGTTCTAAAATAAAGAATCACATGGCTGGTGTGAGGCTTTTGTCATTAGTGCATAAGAGAATCAAAACAAGTATTAAAAGGGGAAGAAAATTCAATAAAAAGTTTAATTAGGGAAAAAAAAGGAGGCATGAAGGAAGCTTCAGGATGTCAGTGGTGTTCAGGATGTCTGCGTGTCACAGAGCTTACGGGGCTAAAGTTGATAATCAATCTCCAGTGGTACAGTAATTTAGCAACGTAATGTTCAGCACGTTTGTGGGACTGCAAACATTTATCATCATCACCGTGGAGCTAATTCCAGCCTCAATGCATTCAGTGAGTGTATTTTCCTTCTAATAAGAGCAATTTGGCCAAACTGTAGCATAAATCATATTTCATTCCCTGTTTATCTTCCAGATAGCACGAGCCGCGTTCAGAAATATACACATGAAGCTAAAACAATAAAATTGAGCCTTAAAAAATATGATCTCTTTTAGAAAGGAGACACACAGCACATTGCAAACTGCCAGCAGAAAGCTGCACTGCCTCCTCAGCACACTCCGGTGACACTGATCTATTTATTATTTCAAAGTTATTTTGCTCATAGAAATTAAGCAAAGCAGCCACGATTTCCCAGCCCCTACAAATACTTTTCCTCCCATCTCCCCTGCAAGGCTGGAAGCATCCCGCCCATCAGGACTTCAGTCTGGGGCTCGGGAGCACCAAGTGCTCCTGCCTGGAGCAGCTAGGCTCCAGGCTCTGCCCAAGAGACCTGCACAGCCTCCATCCCAGGCTGGGCGAGCGCTCCCCATCCAGGACAACAAGCCATAGAAGTGAGATTGGAAGGTGCTCTTACTCCATTGGGTTTGTCCATCTAGTACAGAGCCAGTACACAAAAAGAACGGTTGCAATAACAGAAAGAGAACCCCAAAATCAATTGTTAAGGTGGTTGTTTAACTTCAGATTCATGGTTATTACAGAGCCTCTCTGTGACACCTAAGTTAAAATGCTCAAAACACTCAAATTGCATTAGACTATTAGAAGCTGATGGAATTCTGGCACCCAAAATAAGTAAGCTACTTTCACAAACAAGCTTGGCATCATGAAACGTGTGTATAAACCGCTCGTGTTTCAGCTCCTCGCTTCTGTGGTAGGGAAAAGCCATCTGCTGCTCAAGGGCAAATTGCAGGGCTTACTTCTGGATAGCTGTGAAGCCCCGAGACATCCTCAGACAGAGGGCCTGATAGGAATGTTATCATTTTCAATAATTATTATTATCACAGATGCTTATCTATGAGAACACAACACAAAGACTGAGAGAAGAGGCTGGCGAAGTCTTCAGTGGTGGTTATAGCAAATTTTGAATGGCTCCACTATGCATTAACGCCAAGGATAGATCATTACAATGGATTATGGTAAGAACCTCACACAGCATACACTGTTCATTTACACTGCCGTGCCGGTGTGAGATAATGCAAATCAGTTGACATACCAAATGTTTTAAGTTTCAATGTTTTCAGTGCACTGTTGCAGATTTTACTTTTTTTTTTTTTAATTGGAGTGTGTATTCCCCTTTTCCTGCACAAACATAACATGGCAAATAATAACAAATATCATTACTATTCCCAACTCAATTTTTATGGATGCATTGGCTTCACTGGCTGATCCTTTGTCACAGACAGCGATGGGGCACTATGAAAAGCAGCTCTGTGGCCAACAAAAGCCATTTGATGCTGGCATCACACCCACCTGAGCAGTGCCGGGGCCATTCGCTGTGCCTGAAACCCAACATCACTGCATGCTGCAATGCACTTTGCTGAACAATGGAAAAGGGCTTCCACCACTCCTTTATAACCACCTTACAAAAATGCCACACACCTGTGCCCAGCACCGGTCAGCACAACCCTGGCTGAGGCACCAGGGAGGCCCTGGGAAGCTCACACCGTGCTGAGGAGTGCTGTGCAACTTCAGGCTTCAGAAACACCAGCTTCTTCACAAACATTCCTGAAAGCTGCCTTATTTCGAGGCACTATTCTGGTTTGATTTATATTAACATTTCATGTTCGAAGAGAAACTGACTGGGGATAAAAAAACTCCAAGGTGCTGAGAGCAGCGGCTCCGCAGGCAGTGCCTTCGTGATTATCAGTGACTTAAGGAAAAGGTGCTCCACCTCATTGCACGCTGCTGTGGGAGATGTTTGTGTTGGGCTCAATCACCAACATTTACCCACTCTTCTTCCAACTTCTCTGCTTCACGCTGCCATTCATTTTTAAGTGAAGTTTCTAAAAAGAACTAAGGATGCCTGGCTCAATGGAAAATACATATCATCTGATTTTTCTTCTCATGATCAGAGTAACCGGGTACTTAGAATACAAAATCAGCACAAGATGTAGCACAGACTTTCACACGTTACATTAGCTGGGATGTCTGCTGTAGATAAACTGTTACACAGACGGTTTAAACTTAGCTGCCTTTGTTTAAACCTTTCTTTTGGGATCAAAGAGGCATTTAATTAGTCTTTTTTACGCTGCAAGTTTAAAGTACACATAGAAATGTCTGTCGAAGCCTGGCTGATGCACAGGAACTTGTTAAGGCAGCGTAACATGTGCCTGAGCCCCGTCTCTCACAGCAAAGCTATTAAGGCTCAATAACGACCGTCGGTAGGGTGATACATCATTCTATACGATGATAAAAATCAGAAAGTTATTTATAACGTCATTTTTCTTACATCAAACAGGCTGTATTTTAGAGGTAACAAATAATTAACGTATCATTAAATAGGTTATTTCACACTTTAATAAACGGCATAATAAGGGGCGGAGGAGAAAGTTTTACGTTAGATCTAGGAATAAACTAAATGCTTTCAGGGTTGAATCACTGTTTTTCTTTACTCCCTTTGGAAAAGCAGCAGATACTATATTCTGCTGTGCATCATGGACTTGGGACTGAAAACAGCTGCACTCTAATTACATGTAAAGTGTACCAAAACATTCCTTTTATCACAGACTGTAAATCTGTTAGCATCTGTCTCTCCTTTGTTTCTTCCACAAGATACAAGCTTGTTTCTACATTTTTCTCACCTGTAGCGGTGATTAAAATTCATTATAAATGAAAGGAGTGAACACTAAAACAAGTTCCTCTGTGTACAGTTCTAAACTCAAATTAGAAACAGCTGTTTGCTAATTCATGCAGTGATGTTTTGTCGTGCTCTGTGAATCAATAATAACTCACCCTATTTCTACAGAAATGTTAGGATTGTACGTGTACTTTGCTCAGCCACTTGCTCTTCAGAAATGTTCAAATACGCATTGTGTCTTTTTTAAGCAAGATTAGGGGATGATACCAGCAAAATTATCAACGAATTACCAGAATGACACTGATAGCTTGCTGCACATGCTTACCCTGCTACCTAGAGAGAGGGTCCTGTACCACCCTTCCTGCAGCGATACCTACAGTTTCACAGAGGCCTACTCTAGGAACAGAACTGTACCTGGCGTTACGTGCACACATCATGGATGCGATAAGTCATTCAGAGAAGGCTGTAAAATTAGAGGTTCAGCTATGACATGTACGGCTTTCGAATACAAGGAAAGACAAAGCCCTTAGGAAAACAATCCTAGTAGAATAATTATTACCTATAATAATTACTTATAAAATTAATTATAATAAATGGTAATACTTAGGGTAATTCTTACTGATATTTCTCAATACTATCTTAGCCACAGCACAGACTTCGTATGACCCTATTGGCCTTACAGTCACACCATTACATTCTGCACTTCTTCCTACTCCATGTCAACACTTATCACGATTTCAACACAACTATACAAAATGAGGAGACAGTGCAGAGCGGTTCAGAGCTCTGCGTGCACATGTTGGCACAGAGCCCACGGCTCGGGGCAGGCGGTGGCAGTGCTCTGAGCACCGGAGCCACCCGGACCTCCTGCTCCTCTCCCTTCACAGCACTTGGGGAGCCGGCCTGGGGAGGTGAAAAGCACTGCACTCCATGAAGGTCTCTGTGATACAGACAAGGGAAATCCTTTGCTCGGTTATAAATGACCATGTTCCTCCTCTTCTGATACTGCTAGCACTAACAGGGTTCTTCCCACACTCTGTGCACCCTGTGGAAACATGGCGAGCAGAAGAGCCTTTGTGGCGGGATGAAGTACGTGTGCGGCATTTCCGAGCTGGCCGGTTTCCTCCCTGCCGTCTGATCGGGCAGCTCCCAGTGGCAGCAGGCACCTGCTCCCAGGCTGCTCTGCGATCCCCTCAGGCTGTGCACTCAGCCACAGCTCAGGCTCCTTCCCTCAGCTCACGCCAGAGCTGAGCATCATAATACAGATGGGCTGGTGCTCGGAGAAACTCAGAGAGCACAGAAACCAAAATTAAGAAGGGACAGACTTTTCTCCATGAACAGGCCAGACTGATGTGATCTGACTTAATGCTTTACTGTGCTCATTTTCATGTTTCTGAATTGTATGTTCAAGTGAAGATTAAGTCATCAATTACAATCCATTAGGCTCATTCATAAAATTCATTTAGGGGTCAGACTGTGTGCGGTGAGCAGGGAACCTGGTGACAGCAGGGACAAGGACAGGCAGCACGTTCCACAGGATATTCAGCTCACGCAGAATCAGGTCAGAACTGATTCTGACGGCATGGACAGCAGTTTGGAGGAATAAGTGCCTTGAAAACTGGGGCAGTGGCAAACTAGGACAAAGAGAGCCTTGCCAAGACCTCTCAGATAAGCTGCTGTTACTGCTAGGACAAACACATGTCTACTACTGTGCTGGTAAGCAGCATGGGAGCAGTGCTTCCATTTCTGCAGAGCTCCATTCCAACCTTTTGGCCGTGTATCAACTCTGAGCCGAAAGAACCACTAAGAAGGGAGAAAACTGAGACCAGACATCACAACTGCTCTGCATCTCTGGTCAGAGTCACCAGAATGCCAGGCTTGCTAGGATGGCTTTCTGTAAGGAGATCTGACACTACAGTGACCCGACCTCCAGGCAAGCAAGTTTGCAGTCCCTGTCTTTAATGTAAGAAAAATACTTTCCCAAGAGCAGGCTTTCGCTCCTAAGTGACTATTTTCCATCAGTGCTCAGTAGAAGGTACATCAACTGCCATGTTCCAAACCTGAGAAAAACCTCATGTTTTAAATCTCCACCCTGCACAGGACTTTACTGCCCAGCTTTCCGGCCTGAGGAATTTAAAGCTGGTCATATTATTAGAGCAAGTTGCAGGGGAAAATAAAACCACCTTGTTAAGTTAGAAAGAGTATGCTGTTCTAGGCTCTTGTTTTGATCTAGGTGGGAAAACTGTGACGCAGTTACAATGTTAATGGGTTGACATTTGTGATGAATAGACCTAACACTGAAAAACAGGCGTTGGTTGAAATTGCTGAACAATAAACAAACAGTAAAAAACAACAACATCCAGATTTTGTACTGCCTTCAAAGAACTGGGGAAGGAAAATCAATAAATTACATGTGACATACAGTATCAAGTAAACTGTTTTATAGTTATGCATAGGCATTATTGGTCTGATTTCCAAACATGTTGTATATTCATATCAATGCTATCGAAATTAATAGGAGTGGCAGCTGCCTAACCCCTCTGAAAATTCAAGTGGCAAACACTAAACACAGTCAAATCTACACCAAGGTGTTTTTTGAAAGGCGCACACATTCCCTACCCCTTTCACAAATTCACAGTCAAGATTTTATGTGAACGCCATCAGTGGAGATGAAGATGTCCTTGTGAGCATCCCACGAGGACACACAGCAGTACTTCCTCAGATCTGGGCAGTGCAGCTTCTGGAGACCATCCCCTGGCCAGATGCAGAGGGGCTCCCATCCCTCAGTGCCCCCAGCAGTACCCTGCAGCTGATGGAGTGCCATCCAGGCCCAGCCTGGAGTTTGCTCCAGCTCAGCAGATCTCCCATTCCTCGGGGACAGCATGTACTATGGCAAAATACAATTAGCTAAGACTGTGGGTTTGCTATAGTGAACAATTTTTTAAAAATATTTCATTTGAAATTAAAAACAAAGGCACACAAATGTAAAAGAACACCACTGAATATCAAGAACATTTCTGAGTATCGTTTAGTTAAATATCAGTCCTGAATCCATACCGTGTTCATGACTGGCCTGAGGGGACTGCCATTAAAACAGAGGTCAGAAAGGAAGTTCTCCACTTATCAATAGCTGATAAAAATAACTGAAAGGTTTAAAAAGAAAACGGCTATAGATTTTGTGCTATGCAAGATGAAAGCCAAGCGGTGTGGTCTGCCAAAGAGAGATGCATATTCCATGCCGCATGGTAACGCTACTTCTTTTTCAGCAACGGCATACAGCATTTTAAATAAGAAACAGCTTTCAGAACAAGCAAGCAAACAAAAGTGTTTGCCACCCAGTAAGAATGTTTCTCGGTACATCAGTGCTGCCCTACAACAAACGTACTGCGTGAGATCTTTCAAGTCGGGGCGGTGGTAAGCTGCTGTCTGTGATCTGATGACTCGCGCTGCACCGCACAACAGAACCGTCCGCCGAAAGCTGCACTCTTCTTCCAACAGATCTTTGCCCTTTTGACTGGAGATGGCAAACCATCAGCCGTCCCTCTCAGACTTCCAGCAGAAGAGCTGCAATGTCAGCTGAGGGCTCTCCTCCCACGGCTCACACCCCTGTGTGAGCCCTACACCCCTACAAATATGAATTGCTCAATTTATTCTAGTTAGTTACTGTCCCTGTGCCTCGATTGTGGATGCATAATAGAGTAAACTGATAATTAAGGAAGGTGCAGGGCACAATTATTTGTTTAAATGGGATTAAAATAAGGGCTGGAGAGTACACTGAATCATCTCAGTTTATCCCTGAAGAGAAGGAGGTACAGCAAACATCTTGGCATTTGCAAATAAACGCCTCTTTCCCTACCTTCCCTCCCAAACAATGCTCCTTGCATTGAGGGCAGCCTCACAGACATTGGCACTGATAACTGAAAACTAAAGGGAATAAAGGGAGAAGTTTTTTTCAAGGCCAGGCTGAATCAGGCTCTGGGCAAGCTGATCTAGCTGTGGATGTCCCTGTTCCTTGCAGGGGAGTTGCACTAGGTGACCTTTAAAGGTCCCTTCCTACTCCAAGGATGCTATGATTCTGAGTTTTGTTCAATAGCTTCTTCCCTAACTCTACCCATATAAAGGAGAATTGGTGTGTTTACAAAAAATATCTGATGATGTTAATAAGAGGAATGAGGACGTAGTGAGGAGGGTGCTATCAGTTACCCTAAAAAGCTGCACCTTGGTATTACAGGTACTGTAAACGTTTGCCTTTCTATAGAGGAGTCCACTAAATTAAAGTGGTTGGAAGCTGCAGGTGGGGTGAGGACACGGCTGAGTTAAAAACCAAAGCAACAGCAGTAAAGCACAAAAGAACAGAAACAACAACAACAACAAAAAAGCTTTCAGGGAGATTTGGAGGTGCATCCCAAACTCTGCCCAGAGAGCAGCACAGAATGGCTTATTCCCTTGGCACAGCCTTCTCATACAGGAGAGTGACAGAACAAGGTACAATTCACATATTAATTATTTGGTTTGTCAAGGCTTTTCTAGTATTTATTTTATTTCCTACCAATAAGGCTTTTTTTTTTTTTTTTTCATTTGCAATTATCTTTTCCATCATCTTGGATTACCATACCTTCTGCCTTTGGACTTCGTATGACCATAACCAGGACACGGGAAGCTCTCACAAAGTCACTGTACTCAGACACAACAGTGACTCCATCTTAATCCCGTTCTTGGGCTGGGCTGATGACAGTGAATCTGATCTGATTTTTCTCTCACTGCGTTGCTTTGTATCAAAACACCCACTTTGCAGTGGGTGGGGTCTAATAAAATAGAAAGCAGAGGTGTGGGCCCAGAAGGAAGAGCCATTATAAACGCACAGAAATACACCATGTCACCCAACTGCCCAGTTTGTACAAAAGCATTAAAAAGTCAGCTGAGTCCATATTTTGTAGTTTCAATATATTTTCCACTTTAAACCATTTTATTATCTTTCTAATGTCATTAGAGAAGCTTCCACTGCAGCCACAGGAAAGCAGACATCCCTTAACAGTCCTACACTAATTCCTGCCTGAATTTTTGTGCAAAGTGTGATCAGGTAACAATATTTACCATGCACAGTAATTATGAAAAACTGTGAGATTGTGTAATTATGTATTTTAATTACATGATCTGATTAGCTTTTTTAATCACATCATAAAAAGAAAGGAAATTCACTGAGGTTGTCAGAAAGTTAATAAAAATAAGGTAATTCACGGCTAAGGCTCACCATGGTGCCTTTCTAACTACTTCCTTGCTACACCCCACTGTGCCTAGGTATTGGAGGTCAACCATAAGTATTAATTTCCTTACTTTTATTAACTTTGGTGACAACATTCGTGCTCTTTTGGCATGTTTTTTTTTTGTTGTTTTTTTTGTTTTTTGTTTTTTGTTTTTTTTGCTGTTGTTGTTTGCTTCATTAGGAAATGTTTCTCATTTAGCTCAGTGATATTTTAAGGGACGACAGACTCTCCAAAACCAAAAGCCTGGTTGATGTGGAGCCCTCCAGAGAGCCTCACCCTCCTGTGTCCATGAGCCCCCCAAAGGCCGCTCCATGGGGCAGCTGTGGAGCACTCACTGTCACGTGGTGCCAGCCTGCAAGGCCTGATCAATTCAGCATGTCACGCAGCAACTTGGCAAAGCTGGCTGGCAACTCTGGGTCACGCTGAATCAGGGCCATCACGATGTGTGCACAGTGAACCCACTGCTATAGAAGGAAGATGGAAAGTTGCCTGAGAGATTTGGGTAGGTGGAGGCAGAAGTTGAGCCCAGGGCCGCCGAGCACACACATGGATGGCACAAAATGGTGCCTTTCCCTATGTGAGGGCACTTCCAGCAAACTAATGGCCCCTTGGGCCTGTCCCGGCAAACCGGGCTGCCGTGTGTGCATAGCGCGGGGTGAGGAGCCTTCTCCCACACCCAGGTCAGGCCAGAGCACGGCTGTTTCAGCTCTGGAAAACAATTTTTCTAACTTTTGGATGCAATTCTGCTCTAAGGAAACATTTTGTTTATATCCAAACTGGGATTCTATAATGTAATACTTGGCTATTGGACTCAGCGGCTCTGTTTTACTCATTGCTGGTTCACTCTCTCCCCTCTGCAGCCCTTCTTTCTTTTTCCCTTTTTCTGCTGTTACCTTTCCACCCGCTCTCACATTGCTCTCTGGGGAGAACAAATCACTCTGGGAGGTTTAGCGGGCTGACAAGAGCAGAAATTCAATCGGGTGTGCGTGCAGGGCCAGGCACAGCAGGGCTGCCCCACTGGTGACCTGGCCGGGCGGGCACCTCGCTCCACGGGGCCACCTCCTGCACACCGGGACTTCGGCGTGCCTGCTTTGGAGGAGAGGGCTGCCAAATGCTGACAGGCCGAGAGTTTTTTTATTGGAGCCGACACAAAATGCAGTTCACTGGGAAACTATGCTCCCAGAAGTGAAAGACCACTAAAAAAGCCTCCTTTTTTTTTTTTTTTTTTTTTTTTTTCCAGGAGAAGTCTAAAGCACCTTTGGGCAAGATATCACTTAGGTTTCTCATTTCTATCTTAGGAGACACATAACAGTGTCCTTGCAGCCCTGCCCTACCCGTGGAGAATATACAGAGGTGGCTCCGGCTGCAGAGGGGCAGAGGTGGGCGGCCAGGGGATGCTGCAGCGCGCCATGCACCGTGCATCGCCCCAAGCCCTGCCCCTGGGCAGCGGAGGCACTCCTTCCACTGCTGCCTATGAAAAGGCGTGGAGAGGGGGACACAGGATGGTGTGAATGAGTTTTTGTGTGGAAAATGGAAAACATTGGGTGCAACAACAGGAATTCTTTTCCTTTGCGCACTATTTGCTCCTACAGATTACGTTCGCAAACTATAGCTTTCAATGTAGTGTAGCCAAAAGCAACCTAACAGCATAATTTGCTTCCTGGGTACTTTACTTTTAAATTCTTCTGTGGACAATGAAGTGGAGATTTGAAAAAAGAAGAAAACAAAGAACCCCCTTCTACTCATGTGCTTGCAAACCTGGGTAAACTTACAAGAGCCCATCTTTTAAACAACCAGCATGATTTACTCTGCTCGTGGTGCAGACACTGCCTTCTGCCAGTAAATCTTAATGCACGCAGCGAGCGATATCTGACACTCTGCAAACTCAGTACTACAAAGAACTTGCTCAGTTGAAGGTATTTATAATATTTTTCTTTCACCACTGCCTGTATTTTCACTTTTGCACTTTTACGTGGTGTGTGTCTCTACTCAATGAAACTAAAGTATCTCTCTGACACTTATTTAAAGTCTGCTTTTTATTTTTCTTTGGTATTTGGTTCTTTAAATGGCATAAAAAGGACCTTGAAACCGTGTTTTTTAAACCGAGTTTCCTGACTGATAGTGAGGGTTTAGAGAGCTATAAATGACAAATACTGGGGACACATACCAGTTATTTCCTAAAACTAAAGGCTTTTCTACCATGATTCATTACCAACCTCTAGCCAAAGACATCCACAGACAAATTCTCTATCCTTGGGTTTACTCAGCCTTGATGCTTTGAACTGCATCGTGCTCCTTACTAATCATCTCTAAATAATTCAAACACTTTCCAGGATCCTGTTCTATGGCAAGCTATTTTCTAACAATTTTAAGTAATTTTAAAAGTTCCCATGCAATACTGGCTTTTCTCCTTCCCCTCCACTTACATTTTCCATCTCGCTTCTTTTTGTCATTTCTCCATCCTCTCCCAAACTCAAATTATTAGACCACAAGCGTGGGCAGGTCCAGACACCCAAGGGGTGAGCCAAGATCTTCTCTCCTGGGGAAACTGCCATAGTGAACTCAATGACTCTCTGTGATGTTTGCTGGTACTAGGGAATAATATTTCCCTTGGGCACTTTCTGGATAGAGTCTACCACCTGGGTTAAGTCATTATTACAATCAAGCAGAAAAAAAAAGGGGGAGGGAGAGAAAAGATGAAAAAACACTACAGCAAGCATCATTAAAGCTCATCAAAAGTGCATTAGAGAACACCTGATAATACACTCTGAACATTAATGATCCTTACGATATACCATATTAATGCAGATGTTATCTGAATTTGTGGAAACAAAATTTTACATCCACTCATTTCCTTAAAATCAGTGTTAAAAAAAAACCAACAAAACCCTCTCAGAACTATTAGTCGCCTATCTCCAGAAACAGATAAATAAAATAAAGCCCCTGATCCTGTATGTGTTGCTGATCACAAATCTCAAACAAGTCCTCTACCTTCAGAATGCTTGTTGGCATTCACTGGCAACACGCTACAGTTAAAATGGATGATGGTAAGCCAATATTAATAAAAGGATTGTGATTGTGTCGGCTTAAATTGGACTATTATTGCCACTAAGATCAATTTTACTGGCAGCCTTAAACTCTGCAATGCTGGGCAGCAATTTCCCTTGCAATTTTTCCCCCTTCACGTTATGAGGGAGACGCATGAATGCCATCGAATTGATAGTGCGACTCTATTCCAGGGTGCTGAGTGCCAGGTTATAGCACGAACAGCTTAGTTGCCCGAAGAGCCTAATACTTCAACCAGTAACTGAAATGGAGGTCAAAAAATTAATTCTAGGCACTGCTTAAGTCCTGTGTTCCTCCTTTACGGAGCCTGCAAATCATGTCAAGTTCTGCATAAATAGGTTTTGTGGGGGTATTAGAGGATGAATTACTGTCATCTAGGTGCTAGTGCTTAGCAAAGCAAGGACTATCAAACTCATTTTGCCAAAATCCAATGTGAATTGCTGCTCTCAAAGAAAGAAGGTCACCCAACCAAGAACACTTCATAACTAGAGCTGTGAAACAAAACAAAAAACTCTAAAACACACATGCATTCTTACAAAGACACGTTTTATAAATACAACAGTTACCCCTAAAGACCACTTTTTCATTGCTATTTGAAAGCTAAAGTGAAGTCTGTTTCCTAAACAAGGAGCTGATAAGGTTTGCAGCATCGCAGAATTACTTCTAGAAATATGGGAAGCAGGAATTATTTTTAGTGCAGCTGAGAGGCCAGGCGTATTTCAGGCAATCTCCCAGAGCCTGCTTCTATACCATGTGGGACATAAACCCACAAACTATGAAAGAACCCAAATCAGTCTTGTTTTCTCAAGTGACATCCATTATCCCTCATCTGAGAAAATTAACACGTGTATCCAGAAGCTCAATAAACTTAGCTCAGAGCTAAAAGTGTAGGATTAACTCTTTCTACATCACAATAAATGCCATCTTTTAAGTCAGCACACTGCTAATATATTCTATTTTGTACTCAGTGCCTCTGCCATTTAAAGCAAACAGGGGCATCAAAATGCATCTACACTCAAGTGCAGTTTCAGAATGTTACAGTACGCAGGGTAACAGAACTTCCAAATTCCACACAGCTACAGAGATATAAAAATGGAAATGCAGAAGGGCCATTAGACCAACACATGCTGTTTTGGGCAGCATTAGGAAGAGTGTCACCAAATGAATAAAAACCAGCTTTTGTGCAAAGCCTCTTTTTTATTTTTTCTGAAATCTGAGTTAGCCAGTGTATCTAGCAGTAAAATGCCACGAACGTTAAATATAGGCAACCTTTGTTGCTCTGCCAGCTTGTTTCTACATCAAATGATAATATTTGAAGGGTTCTATTCCAGGCGAGTGTTCAGTACATTTTTCATCTTCCTGATCTGCCATAAGATAGGAAATTCAATGGTTCACATTTACTTTCCTTCCTTATACTCAGATTAATAAACTGAACAGTCCATAAATCTGAACGGTACTTCTTCTGAAGAGTTGAGCACAAACACTTAAAATGACTGACAATGCAGAATTCCCTAACCAAGCACACAGAAAACTCCAGGCAGGTTTTCCGTTCCTAGACTGAGTTTTCCTTACACACGTGGTCCCGCAGTCTGCCACGCCAAAATGAAAAGCAAGGTATCCAGACCAAACACAAGCAAAGCTTTCTTTGATCCACCACGTGCACTGTACTTCTTTCCAAATAGTGCTCTGTGGTGGCTAAATCAGGAAGGCAGTGAAAAGCAAGCCACAGTTTGTGGCACTAACATACAAACGGTCAGGCAGTTTTCTGTAAGCCACTTGTCATTCCTCCCAGAACACACCATGCACCTGGTGGCAGACCTTCCTGGGGCCATTTTGCTAGCCAGCTACCTAGCAAGAGTGCAGGAAGCACAACGTGCACAGAACAGCGAGTTCTGAAGCAGGAATAATCATAATAATCTGATCATTACCCCAGCGCTTTAAAAATCGAACCCCCTGGCGAGAAGCCAAAATAAAACATGAAAGGCAGCCTCCAGCAGCCCGGTCAGAGTCAACACTCGGGTGAAAGCTGACTGCTTCCTCACCCTGACAGCAGGCAAGAAAAGTTGGAGACATCTGCTTGGGGGTCAGGGGTCAGGCTGGCCGGGGCCGCAGAGCGCAGCGCGGGATGGAAATGTGCGCTCACACTGAGCCGACGCACCCTGCCTCTGGTAGTGCGGCTGCGGGGGGCTCTGAGAAGAGGTCAGGGGCTGCCCTGCGTTGCACACAGCCGGCCCCATAACAGACCCACCTCGGAACCCTGCTGCCAAGCTGCTGGTGCCTCTGTGGAAATCTATTGTATGAAGGTGAAACGCTGCTGGGCAGTGAGGAGCGAGGGGGAAAGAGTGTGGGAAACAGCCCTGTGAGCACCCAGGTTAGAGGGGAGAGAGAGAATGTGCTCTGGGGCCAGGGCAGCAATTGCCCTGCAGCCAAGGAGAGGCCCGTGGAGCTGGGGAAGTGCGCGGAGGGAGGAGAGGAGCTGCTACCAACTGACCGTAACGCCCCGATTCCCACCTCCCTGCAGCACTTGGGGAAAATTAATTTAATTTTTGCCAAGTCGAGTCTGTTTTGCCCACAGCAGTAATTGGTAAGCAATCTCCTTGTCTTTATCTCGACCTAAAAAACAAGAGTTTTTCCGTCTTGTTTTCTCTCCTCATCCTGTTGAGGAGGGGGAGTGAAAGAGCAGCGGGGTGGGCAAGGTCAACCCACCGCAGGGCAGCAGGCTGCAAACACCTCCCCAGAAGAAGACAGAAAAAACAGTACCTAAGTCTGTACCTATGCCTTTGAGGTCCTGCATTTATTGTTTGTATAACAGTACATATTCCACTAGAAACATTTCTACTGGTTACCTAAAACGCAAGGACTTGCAAACAGTATGAATAAATACTGCTGAACTCCCACATTGGATGCTCTGGCTGCCATCATGAAGCTCTCAAGGTCACTGCTACCTGCACGCTAGTTAGGTGTGCACATCATCCCGGCGTGCTGCAGCTCTGCTCTGCTCGGGAGTGTCTGAGGTGGATGGGCTTTTTCAAGGAAGAGGGAGCAGCAAGTTGTTCCAAAGAGAGCTTAGAAAGAAGAACAGAACATCAGCAAACGTAAAACATGAAAGACAGGTTTCACTGTGTGCTGAAACACTGGGGGCCAAAAAGCAAAAAGGCTTCTAAGTTGCTGCATCTTTTAGAAATCAAAAACCTAACAATGAAAGATAAACCTCCATTTTTTTTTTTCCTATAGAAGAACTTTGATTTCTTGGAAAAATCAATAAGACTTGATTACTGAAAATGGCAAAATGAACACGAACACCCTTCAGGCATCTCTCAGGTACCTCTGCAAATCACACAGCAATGCCAGACATGCCACTGCTGCTGATCGCTTCCTCTCTCACACAACAAGAGCTTTCTGAAGATGGAGTGGAAGAAACCATCAAGCTAAAAACAATGCCTTGACTGAGCAGCGCTGGTCACACCAGGCTCGTGGTGCTTTCAGAACCTGCCCACGGGGATTACTTCAGCAGTAGATCAACATGAGTCAACTAGTATATGTGGTGCTACAAAGCGCCTAGTGATCTGAAATGTGTGTGATGGTCCATCCAAGACAAACTGCTCTGTTCCAGGATGCACAACAGTAAAAAGAAGAAGTACATTCAAGACATTTGGAGAAGTCCGAGTGTCAGCAGTCCCATCAAACAGAGCCACACATTCATATGTGAGGCCTTGTGGTGTCACTTGCTAATATATCAGTCTGCATTCTTGTACTAAGCTCAGCTTACGACCCTGTTGCAAGACGTCCACGAAGCAGCTCAAGTTAATTAAAGACTATCCATGATTCCTCACACATCTCTGTTACACCGTTGCTTAGCAGCACTTTGCCTGTGCTTCCTCTTTTACAAAAAGTGGCCTCCATAACATAAAGGAGTAGTTCAGCTCTTCAAATCAAAGCTGAAGTTCTGACTTTTTGAACAGACTGTGTGCACTGACTTCTTAGTGTGGCCAACAAACGCCTAAGTGAGTTGAGCTCTTTCTTTGCCCATAATGGGAAAAGACAAATGTTTTAACATGAAACATTTGCCAGGCACTCTGCAAGCAAAACAGCATTCAAAACAGTATTCACAACTACCTTCCAGCTTCCAGAAAGGGACATCTGGGGATAGAATCATCCACTCTGTCATCTGACCAAGGCAAAAACCACGTCTGGTAGAAGTTGACTTGTCTCAATCAATGAGCTTCTGAACTCCGAACAGAAGATACTTAGCAGAGACCCACATTCATTCTCCCAACAAGGATATGGCAGAGCCTTGCATATGTCTGACATGATCAAAAGGAAACACTGCAATATGTCAGATCACAAATTATTACAGCCTCTTCTCACCCAACATGACGTGTACAGATCCCACAGTCCACACATTCAACTGATAACACTTTTATCAACACATAGTCCCATAAATGTGTAGGTTTTCTTTTGTATAGGGTTTTTTTTCATCATAATTGCTTATTATTCATAATTGTTTGTTACTTTTCTTATAATATGAAGCTTAGCATGACTTCTGCTGGGAGAAGAACAAGTTGTGGAGCTGTTTTCCTTAATGGGGTTTTCCTTTATGGGAAAACTCTTTAAAGAGGGAGAGGGACCAGGACTACCTTGCAGTCTGCACTGAGAGGATTATTAGCTCTTGGGAGCAGCACAAATCGTTGTGCCCTTCTTGATATTGATATCTATCACTCTCAAATCCTTCATGACTGAGCGGAATGCAAACTAGAGAGAAGGGGCAGAACCGTACGGTGCAGCTGTTTGATAAAGAACTAAGAAATGGTACCTCTGTCTGTGGACTTCATAAAATAAGGTTGTGGAAAACGATATATCAAGTCTAAGGGCAGAAGCAGGAGCTCAGTGGCCCACAATGAGGATACTTAACTTCTATTTTGAATTCAAACCTCACATTTTCAAACGTCGTAATTTCAGCAGACACACAAAAAAAGGCCAATTGAAATTCTCTTAGCTGTTGCTGTTAAGTCAGACATCTTTATCATAATGCTGCATATACAAGCTAATGCAAGCCACAACCCTGAAGGAAGCCATCTATTTCTCATTAGCTATATTCTCCCCATCTTGTCCATGTTTGGTTTTATTTGGTTTTTGTTGTTTGTTCTTTTTACTATGAAACAACAACATCAAGAGGCAGTTCTGTACTGCCTTACAGTTGCACCCCACTAACACGAGGATTTACTGCTGCACCAAGCGAGCCATATGGAGTCATAGAGCTCCTCCTTCCCGTCCCCGTTCCCGTTTCCCATTAAAGAGGAGTCATTTAATGGGCACTTCCCCTTCAGATGCACACACATCTACAAACATCTGGCAACTCGAGAGCCAGCCACTCTTGGTATGCTATGTAATTTCTCAAGTCTGACCCGTAATTCAGCTTAGATCCAGACTGTCAGCAATTTCCAGAAATAAGAGCTAAGGCACTTGCCTGATGCTGTTTTCATCAGCACAGACAAGCTGCCTGCAGTTGTAAACAGGAGTGTGACTCTGCTGAAGCACATTTTTGAGGCATCGGAAAGCAGAAGTCCACAGAGCTCTCTGCGCTCCCCATTAGAACATATTCTGTCACTCCATCAGCAGTGTTTACTATGATGGGCCGTAATCTGCTTAACATCTTCTGACAAAGCCTGTGCACTTCTGACAACTTTGATTCCAGAAGTTCAATGGCAAGGGAGAGAAAGCGACTTCCACAAAATCCCCCTTTACGAACCTGCACACCCTGTGTTAGCAGACACGATCATCACTTATTTGTGCCTATCAGCTTTGATGATAATTGCAACCCACTTGACACTTGAAAAGCAGTATTACCAACAAGAAATCTGATAAATATGCAACAAAACCTAAATACAATAATTCTATTTGTCTTCAATCCGCCACCTCTAAAACTGTTTCAAAATATTTGTGTGTTAAAGACAGGAGGGGGATGAGGGAACCCTGCTCCTTCAACCCAAATGACTGAATCGCTGCACTAATTAACACAACTTTTTTATTTTTCAAGTTCAGTGAAAGAATGCCATCTATGCAAAATTTTGATCCCACATTACAAAATAATTACATGATAATTACATGAGCATTAAGATGTCTACCCCCCGAGTAAAGCCACTGCACCCAACCGCTAACTGAGGCAGGCCTGGAATGTTTCAGCTTATTAAGGAGAAATCCAGCATTGAGCAAAACCTCCAGCTGAAGCTGATTTCCACTCTTTTACTCCTCTGATTTCTAATTAATAATTAAAACATGTTCCTTTCTTTGGAAACCCAATTAGACTTGCGCATCAGCCTGAAAACAAACTTTTTTTTAGTAGCTAAGCTACTTCTCATGGCTTAATGGGGCGGCAGGAGTGTTTTCTACAGGGCTCCACTGACACAATTCATTTATTTCTTTCCATTCTACAATGGAGATTGTAATCCATCCCGAACAATATAAACATTACATTTGCACAGCTAATTAGGATGTTGGCAGTGTGAATTAGTGACCCTCTGATTTCTTCCAGTCAGGGCTGCCCCTGCTGCCTGCGCTCCTTAGGATTCACAATTAGGCAATTATATTTTCAGCCTCTTTTTTTCCACTCTAATGCTACCTCTTCCCTCACATTTAATACAACCGTACGCACCGCAAGAGGAGCTGTGCTCTTTATTTTGGGGTTGGGAAGGGGAAGGGAGGGAAGAGGAGTGTGTCATGTTCAATCCTTTTCTGTTTCAACCTGTGCTGACGCGACACCAGAGAATGGCGGAAGGTCTGGGAGCCTGCAAATCACTTCCATAAATGTTTTAAAGGAGTGACTGTGCAGAGTGGGTTGGAGATCCGTGCTGACTGGGAATGAAGCAGAGGGAGAGATGCTCAGAACAAGCAGCTCCTGTCCACGGGTGCAGCCGGCGACTGCAGGAGCTCCGCAGAGGGCCTTGGTGGCTGAGCTGTCCGGAGGCACAGAATGATGACAAATTGGAAAGAACTCAGAAGAGGGCAACAGAAGTGATTAATGGACTGGATGGGCTGATTTATGAGGAAAGGTTAAAAGGTCTAATTGTATGTATCGTTGTTACAGAATAGCTGAGGAGGGTGCAGGAACTGCTTACAGGGGGCCCGCATCCTGTAAACAACGTCAGTACGTCCCACTGAGCGAGTCAGGATGGGTGGAAGGCGATCAGAAAGCAAAATTTTATGCTAGACACCAGGAAGATATCTGTGATGAATGTTAGAAAGAGCTCTTTCTAAAGGGAAGGACTAGAAGCCTCATCACTCGAAAGCCGTAATGGACAAAGCACTAAGAAAATACACTGCAGGGGATAATGTCTGTTTTAATGTTGATGCTTGTTTAACTCACTGACTAATGTGCACTGTGGAGAAATAGTATCTTTGTTGAAGCACAGTATATGGCTCAGTTCTCCTGTGCTGTGAGAAGTTCTCCATGAAAACCACTTGTTATTAAAGGCACAGAAAACATTCTGGGCCACCCCAGACTAGCTCCTGATCCACAGCTGCGAAACCCACAAGGTCTAACGTTAATAAGGAGTGCAACATTACCTCGCACAATTTTCCAATGTTCTCAAATGTTAACTCAGTGGTTTTAAAGCTCTGTAACCCCACCAGCCCCAGCCCAGACCTCCGTGCAGAATAAAGCCCTTCTCTATTTTCTTTTTTAAATATGGAGTCACTTTTATGTCCTAGGAAATCAAGTGTTTAAGAGCAAATTAACCTTGGCATTTGTGTGACTGAAGAACAAAACTAAATCAAGAGAACGAACTGCTCAAAGTAACGAACCCGATACTCTTACTTACACCCGAGTAAATTAGGAATACTGCCATCGAGTTGAGCCAGTGGAAATACCCTGAAGTAGGACTGGTATAACTCAGCAGAAGACCAAGCTGCACATAACCAGAATGACACATTTCCAGGCCATGTGCAGAGCTCCAGCCCCGGGAAGATAATGTGCAGGCAGTTCATGGAGCCAGGAAGCACTGATGGCAGTCACAGCAGCTCCACGGCTGGAAAACCCACACGCTGCCGGTGCTCCCAGCGAATCACAACAGACACCAGGCCAGACCGGAGCACTGCCGGCAAATCATCGTCTGCAGAGTAATTCCCCCTCCCATTTTACACTGCCACTATTCACAAATACAGCTATATATATTGTCTGTAGAGATATAAAATGCTTCAACTTGTACAGCGATCTGCCCATCATCCTTCCCATGCATGAGACTACACACAGCCTCCAGCTAGCACAGCTGGACCTCCAGGTGCCAGATTAGGAGGAACCAAAAAGGTCCTTTTCCAAGAAAAACACAGCTCTCCTTCCCCCACCCCTGCTCACGTGCATGTGCAGAGCTAAGCAGGCTTGAGGGGCTTCCTTTATTCCCTGATACATCACCATTAAGCTCTACTGTATATATCTGATTCAGCCAAGTTCTGTCATTTAATGCTTTGGATGTAAATTATAGGAAGAGATCGCTGACAAAAGTACAGTAGACAACAGATGCTCTAGGCTGCAGGTTTTTTCAAAACTACTGTTTCCTTTACAGCTCCATTTATTGGGTAAGTAGAGGAACACGACAACACGTTCACTGCCACCGCTGCCGCAAGAGAGAAGACGAGCGGTTTCCCCAGTGTTGCCATGTAAATCAGTTCCTTCCCCACACAGAGCCCAGGGCAGCACAGCAGGAGCTCTGTGAGCCAATGAGGAGGGGAGTTTGGTGGCTGTGTGCCTCAGTTTCCCCATCCAGGAAACGCAGTGCGCGCTGCTGATCTACTCCGCAGTGTTTGTTTAAAACATTGCTACAGAATGAAACGGCCTCGGCGAGTGTTTGAAGTTCGGCTTTCATCTGATATCGCGAATGTTCAATTGAACTCTGAGTTCAGCTCCTCAATTGACACCACTTAAAAGATTTATACAACAGCTTTACTCATCCATGAAACTGAGCCCTCTTGTGTAGTTTACAGTACATTAAATCACTATACATCAGCACAGGTTTCGCGGTCCGTGGGAGGACAGTCTGAGAAAGCACTGAGAGCAGAACACTGTGATACCAACCTGGAACTGAAACAGCCACAGCCCTACTGCAGCTACCAAGTCACACCGTGTGCACATTGCAGCAACCGCACCGATCTTCCTGAACTGATGGGAGTCTGCAGAACTGGAGGGAAGGCAAAGCGTGCAAAGGGGCTCTCAAGAAACTTCGGAGTATCGATTGAATTTAAGATCTGCCAAGGCTTGCCATTTCGGCTCCGACTAGTCGCTGGGTCTGGCACCACGTTACGGCAACAGGAACTCAGTGATGCATCTACACTTTTCGTTACTAAATTCAGAACTGCTTCTCTTTTCGCAGGGCTCCAGCCAGCCGCCCCGTCAGCCTGGCTGCTCAGAACAAGGCAGCCTCACGGCAAAGCTCTGAGCACAGAAGTGTAAAGAAACCTTTAAATTTGGCTTTAATTCTTATTTCATCTATTTCCTGTGTTTATTTCCAAAGCATTTCCAAAGGCTATTTGCTTAACAGACCAGCTTATCTACATCTCTTTAGCCACACGTATCACTCACCAACATGATTTTATTACAGCAGATATGTTATTATAGCTTAACCTTGCTCTCAGTTACTAATCAAAAACAACCCGAGCAAGCAAATTGAATGCTCCCAGTTAACCAAACTCTCTTTCCCTTCAGCAACAAATGCAGCCTGGCTGCCTCACAAGGGAGCCTCCAGGTACACACCCACAGGTCACCCACATCGGGCACATTTCTGAGGTCTAAATTTAGCTGCTCACATTTCCCCAAAACTTTAATTCCTGAATGTTGCGCTGGGACTGTTAAAGTGCTACACCTGAAGGCTGCAGTCAGGCTGGGCTTCATTCATGGCAAATGTAAGGAATGAAGTGGCTGTAACACGGCTAGGAGCAAACAGAGCAGCACACAGACCGGGCATTCCGAAGCTGAGCTTCATCCCACAGCAACGCTGACAGTGCTCTAGATAAGTAAGAGCTATGACAGTGAGCAGCATATTAAGCTACTTAACCAGGGGAAGAGGAGAAAAGGATAAAATTTTACACACACATGGAAACGCTGAATTCGCTGGCATACCCCTTAGATTTCCAAATCCCTCCTTCATGGGATGCAGAATCAGTCACTGAACGCTCACTGCGGGGGTCTGAGCCCGTGCCCTCCCTCAGGGCAGTGCTGTGGGGCTGCATGGCAGCAGGGCAGGTGGGCCACCGGCCCTCCTCTTCCTCACAAGGCCGAGCACTGACGCCGGCCCCGCTTCTCCTTGTGGCAGAAGATGGAACAAATCCTTCTTCGTAAATGTAAGTTTTAAATTTATATAATAACAGCGAATCCACCAAAGCTGCCAAGAGACATCGAACTCATGGGATCTGTGAAAGTTTTTCACACCTGTGTTTTTCTCCTGTGCCTAATATTATGGGAGGCATTTCGGAGGATTTTACAATGCAAGTTTCAATGAGACACTTACAGTCTCCCTCAGGCAAATTGTCACAGCTGCAGAGGTCTGCTACCCAGCTGCCAATCAAGGCAGGCAGGGACTGTGTGCAGGGAAATCACAAAACAGGCAGCTTCATTAGGCTGCTGGAGCCTAACTAGGGGCTATCTGGGCATGCTCAAGCCCTTAAACAGGGCTGGTTTAGAAAGAGTAATTTTTCCTTTCCTTTCCAACTCGAGAAAAGACTCTACTACTTGCTGAGGAACGCGCTGGTGCCAACTTTCCCTTTCCAATTTCAGTGTTTGTTTTGCCCTGTCTAAAAAAAGGAATTACATCACCCGAGAAGTCTTTATTATTAGATTAGCTGATATCGTTGGAAAAAGCGGTCACGGTTACAGGTTCCACGTCCCGCTGCCAGCCCTCAGAAGCGTGCCTACTTTTTCCAGCTCCAGAAGCTGCTCCAGTGAAATATTAGCTCTCCCCACAACCCTTTCTCCCTGCGTTTCCTGGATCACTGCTGTACTAGAAGAACTAGAAGAGATTTTTTCCTCCTTCACTCCTAACGCAGAAGGATTCTGAGGGAACTGACCGAAGTAAGAAGAAAAAAAGAAAGAGAGCGAGATCGGCAGACAAGGACAAACACGCGGTTCAGCCCAAATGATAATCAAGTGGGAAATCTAAAAGCACATGGAAACAAGTGGCATATTGTAAGCCATTTAGCAAAGTTAATTATAGGTATTCACTACATCTGCCTTGGCCCCAGTTCAGCAAAGTATTTAAGCATGTGCCCAGCTTTAAGCAAGCACAGGCTGCGGAGCCGATGCGTCCAGCCACGTGCTGCAGTCAGGCATCTGCTGGAGCACTTTGCTGCTGCAGGACCGTAACGTATCACAGAATCTCCCTGAAAGATATCTAATAAACAGCTGTTATTTCAAGGAATACACAAACGCATCGCAAGTTTTATGTCCCTGAAAGTGCCAGTGTCGTGAGAGTATAATTCCACACATAACAGTGTTTCAGCCATGGAGGCCTTTTTTGCATTACATATTCTATGAATGAAAATAATAAAGCAGACATTAAGCTCCAACGTAATCACATTCTGTCCTCTCTCCATCTCCACACTTAACTTTGCTGTCCTCATCGCTTCTTTGTTATTTCTTATTGACAAGACAGTTTTCCCAGGAAAAGAGAGACAATACATTGCTTTTGTTATGATTTGCTACACATTTGGATCTGCTTCTAAGCATGGAACAAACTAAGGGAGTGTCCAAAGTAACGTTCAGGTGGCACACAGGACACGTCTGATTTTCGGAATTTCCAGAGGCACGAATCCCGCCGAAACAAAAGGCACTGGGAAGAGCCCAGCCCTCCCTCCGTGGCATTTCAAGCTAAGCTGGATGTGGGTGCTTCGTGTCCCGAAGTGTGAAATTTCTGTGCTACGTGCTTAAAATTTCAGGCGGATTCCCTGAGCGGCGCGCTGTGCTGAGCGACCCCCGCGCATGTGAGCAGGCCGGGCGCAGGCAGCCGGAGCCATTGTTGGCTGGGCCCGTGGGGAGGAGGTGCTGCCGGGGCAGATGGGACCGCACTAATGCGGCAGCTCCCGGGGCGGCCCCCCGGGAACGGAGCCCTGCCACCACCACCTGCCTCCCTGGGGCCGCGTGGCGCGATGCCACCGAGCGCAGCACGGGATGTCCCCAGGGGTGGCGTGGCACAGGGTGCTCCGTGCGCCCCCGCTGCGCTCGGCCGGGCCCGATGGCGGTCACTGCCGGCACAGCCAGCGATGGACGTGCAGCGCGGGGCGTGACGGACTTGGGGAATTTCAAGCTAACAAAGACCCCAGCCCTCCTCTCCTGCTAGTGTTACTAATAACCTCCACATTGCTATCCATCCTACCTGAGCTAACAGTTTATAAAGCGCCACCCGCAGCTTGTCCCTTATAGTTTATTAACATACACTAATAAACAGTATGCTTCACTCCCACTGTGCTGCCAAGTGAAGCCAGTCAGAATAACTGCATTAGCTTTACTGTTCTTTCTCAGCACATTTTTTCCACATGGGAACAATTAGGATCAACTCCCTCCAGATTATATTTAGAGATCCATCATATTTGAACCAAAATAACAATAATCATCTTTTTCACAAACGCATCTGTAGGCATCCACAGAAGATTAACCTGACTGACGTTACCGGAGGCTCTGAGCCTCCTCGCAGCTCCCTGCTTGCGAAGGGTTAACGCTCCCCGGGCTCCAACTTGCACCTATTGTGCTCAAGTTTAAAAATAAGATGTGAAAGATGCATTATGTAAGGCCAGCACTGCTATCCTGCCCATCTCCTATTTTGGAATTAAAGATCATCATTGCTCACATCAAAGGGGCCGGGTGAGAATAAAAGAAAAGACAGGAACAATGAAAATAGCTCCCCGACACGAACCAGATCAAAGGACCAGGCACAGAAAATGAGGAGCTAGGGGGTCCTTTAATTACTGTCCACATCCTCCAAGTCATGTGGTGAAAAAGAAGGGAAAAAAGTTTTGAAGGCCACTGGGTTTTGTCTTGCTGTGGCTCCCGTTTCCACAGTCTGTGCCAGTTCCCTACAAACTGCTCTGCTTTTTATTTTTTCATTTTTATTAAAGTCAAATAGGACTCCTGGACTCCAAAACTCCTCCCTTATGCCAGGAGGAGGAGAGGGAAGGAGGGGTAAGAGGGGCAGGAGTGGAGATAGTCTGCAGCAATCGCCTGAAACAATTTCAGGAGGACTGCTCCAGGCAGCGCCCCAGGAGCTGCGCTGGGAAGGAGAGAGCTGGCTACCTGAGGCTAGTCTTTATTTGCAGGCCTCCCGGGTTGAGCCAACTTCAAATTCACATAGGGCACTGCTCCGTGGGGCAGCAGATCAAACCTGGCTACTGGCTGTTTGAGCTCAGCAGCAGAAAAAAGGATTGCTCTGGGACTGAGCGTAAGTAGAAGCATGATTAAACTTCAAACATATCCCCCCACCCCCCTTTATACACAGCAGACAGTTATGGCTAATATTTCAATATGGACTTTAAAAACACACTGAAAATAACTTACTACAGCATGCTGGGTGAGAGTTTAAAATAATAAAAAATTAAACTAGCTGTATTATTGCAATCAAATCAAATGTTCAAGTTTACCTTTCCTGAATAATTAAGGGACTGTTATTTAAAAGGATCCCTTTTCATTTCCCTTAGACATCAAGATTTAAATTTGGATATTTGACCACGGACTGCAAAGACACATCATAGCTTTTACTTCCTTCTATTTGTGTTTCAAACGCAGAGCGTTTCTCCCTAATTACTCTTATGTTTATTTTTAAAGGACAGGATAAAAATAAGTGGTACTGGGAAAAAATAGGACAGTGATTTAAGAGTTGCTTTGTAAGAAGCTGACCAGACTTTCTAGGAAATAATGGTGTGTTATCACTGCTTAAAAGATTTTGGAAAAGAATAGAGCCAGGACCTTCCCAAGAAAGGGCATTTACTAATATAGATACTAGCGGCAGACACAGACAGAAGTCACTGAAGAGGAAAATGTATTCCCGTTTCAGGTCAGTTTGCTTGGATTTATGCTGTATGTCAAACTAAAGCATGAAAAGCATTCAAATAGAATGTTTTAGTCTTCAAAGAAGGCAGCTAATGTCACCAAGACATCATCTAGAAAAGGGAAACACAGGACACAAAGGCATCTTTCTCCCCATCCTATTTGTGTCTTGGAAATCCCTTAGACGAGCAGTACGGATGATGTTTTGAGAAGCAGTTTAACCTCCAAACTCCAGTTGAGTGCCAAGTTGCTTCATCTTTCTTGTGAAAGTTGCCTCCATCGTTTCCTGCTCTTGGACACTAACGTGCAGTGAACAGCCATTCTCAGGAGGACAGATGAAGACTAAATTAAGCAAATACAGACTACAAAGCTGCTTTCCTAAGTGGGCACCATGCCTAGGCTCCACATCTAAGCAGCATGCTAGGTGCGTGTACCGAGTTCCAGTTTGCTGTCTTGCAGACATCCATGTTGGGATCCTTGCCCAAGCAAGTCTTCAAAGCTGCCATTGCTCTGCTGGGATAAACACGGGAGCAGTGGGACAGGGACGTTTGCCTCTTTGTAACAGGTCTCAAAGTATCACATTATCCATTTAGATAGCCTTTTGATTGAGAGAGCTTCCTTTTTGGGCTTAGCCCCAAATGCTGGGAACAGACGAGATGGTTTAAGAAAGTCTCCAGGTAAAACATGAAAAGGATGCTTAACATCCAGCTTCTGACAAATAGCTGCACTCAGGGAGCCACAAGGGCTAGGGAAATAAACACGGTCAATTAAATGAACTGATTGAAAAGAAATCAGAGATCGCTCCGGGGAAAATTTGAGATTCAGTCATACAGCCACTGCAATCTTTTTGGGAGGGGGTAAATGGGGCAAAAGCCAGGAAGAACTGCAGTGCCTCACTCGTTTGGCAAAAGGTGGCCGCCATAAGGAAGGAAATAAACTTTAAAGGAAATAAAATACAAAGAAAAATCTATGATGGGTTCAAAAGGAGGCTCAACCAGCTCACTCAAAGTCTCAGTACCAAACAGGGAATTGTGCTGGGGGAAATTCAGACAGCAGTAAAGACCCTTCATCAAATGTTTTGTCCTTTCCACAGACTGTCCTGTGAAACACACGGATAGATGCTGAGAAATATTCCAAAGCACTCCAAGATGAATTAGCAAAGATAAACTGAATGAAGAGCAATCTAGTAGGGGTGGTGCAAAATAAATCTCTCTTTTTTCTTTAATCTCATCAGAAAAAGACCTACACGCTCATTCATGGGAGGGAATCATTTTTCTCATAGTTCAGTTATTTTTGATGCGCTTTTTCAAAAGACCTCAGGAACACAGTGGAGTCAGCCAGAAGTAAAGATCTGCATGGAAGAGTTACCTCTGCTTTGTGTCTTCGCCTTGCAACTTTGACAGTAGATTCAATATGCAGTGATGGGCTTTGTCTGGGCGGTGAGCTCAATGACATAAATAACAGAAGAAGGCTGAACATAAACAGAAAGTATGCTTCTCCCCCAGATAAGTAATCTGGAAAGGCCATAAATGTGACAGAAAGCTGTTGACACAATGCCAGCATATCTAAAAATCAAAACTAATGAGCTCAAGCTGCCGTCACTAGGAGCACGTGTGCCTTTTCCTGTCTCACTTTCTGGGATATTGCTGCAAAGGGAGGGAAGTCCTGAAGTAGCCTCTGACTCTGCCTCAAGAGAAGGGTATCTTGTTAACTAACCCAGCTATTTTTCCCAGAGAACTCAAGCATCATTTGCTATTGGGGTTGTGGAATTCTGATTTTTACTGTGGAAGTCAATCACCTGGTCAATTCTCATTGTATCAAAAAAGCACCGTTCATCAAGGCCCCTGAAATTGCACCAGAAGCAAAATTCCAACCTCCCTTTCTGCTACAGATTCTTTTTGGGTTTTGTTCAGTCACAGAATAATTTACTCTGGAAGGGACCTATGGAGATCACCTCTCCACAAACTGTTCCTCAAAACTGTTTTGAGGCTACCACCATAAAGTCACAGGGCATACTGAACACACTGTAATTCTTCTTTTTTTTCTTGGGATGATAGGTTGTAAGTAAAATTACTGCTGTAACAGACTGGCTCCGGGAAGCCATTAAAGTGCCTGGGTACGGAAGATGCTACCCCATCACACCCTCCAGAAGCAAGACATTTGTTCCTCTTGCTTCACAAGTCCATGTCTACAGCAGCACTTCAAATAGCTAATGAGGCAGCAGTTGATACTGGAAAAGAAAGCAGAGCAGTGTTCAGCTGTTGGCAGAATTGCTTGGCCAAAAGAGCAGAAAAGTAAAATAGTGTAGATGCATTCCTTTCTTCCAGTAAGTTTCTGATTTTTGAAGTTTCTGGACCATGCTAATCCTCTTTCCATCTCTTCCTCTAATTCTGCATCACCTCTGCCATCAGAGCACATAAGTCTGTCTCCCTCTGAGGTCATCCACTCTCCTTTCCAACTGTTCTGTCTACCAGCTCTGTGAATCTAAGACTGACGGTGATGTGGGCCTATAAAAGCGGTATGAAAGAGAGAGCGAATGCTTGGCAGTCAACTGAGAGACCATTCCCATGAAGATCCAGATAAAAAAAGAAACTTTGTCAAAATTACGAGACAGCCCAAGTGAACTGAATGAGTATTCGAGGATTAGGAAATTAATGTAAGATTACATCAACAACAGAAACATCACAACTCTTCCGCACACTTTCATAATACTAAAAGACAAAAGCATAATTCTGACGCCTCTCAGTAATTACACACACTGCCAGAATATGGCACTGATGTACACGTGATTTGTCTCGAATGTGACTTAACTGATGCCTTACTGAGCTTGTCCTCTCACGCTGATATGATGCTTACGTAAGATACTCACATATTCATACTGATATATTTTTGAATAACAAATTTTGCTCAAAGACTTTATGTTTTTCAATTTGAAATCATTTTTAAGTGTGAGGTCCTAATGCAACTCTATATCTGATAAAATTTGCAACCAGTCCAAGCTTTTCCCTTTGAGTTTAACTTGGATGTATTCCTGCATGCTTCCACGACATCAACTTAAAATAAGCTGGTGAATTTCCTCCTTATTCTCCGGGGCAGATGTAATGTTCTGGCTGTGACTTGAGTGAGACTTTGTGAATTATATGGCAGGAACAACCTCAAATCCTAATTTCTGAATATTCAACTGAATATCTTAATGATGTTTTTGACTGCCAACAGACACAGCCCACACCCAGGAAACAAAGGAGACCTGGCCTGTGAGGCCACAGAGGTTTGTAACAAAGCAGGGAAAAGGAACAGCAGGAGTTACTTCACCAGCAGATCTCCTCAAGTCTTTACCAAAGGGACAGAAATCATATTATCATTTTGCTGGTGTTTCCCTCTCCATTTCTCCTTATTCTGCTCCCTCTCATGCTGATATTTCGTCCACTGCTGTCTCCCAAAGAGCTTCTACCCCATTACTGCTCTCCTTCCTTCACTGCTACACAAATTCACCCAGCTTTTAACCTAGCACTTTAAAAGGTAGGCTCTGGCAGAATAAGTAAACAAGTCACACAAGTTTCACACCGAACTTCTCTTTTCTTTAGGTTATCTTAACATACAGTCTCTAGGTCTGAGAAAGAAGTCCTCCTTCCCCCACCATCCTACCAAGCAACACGCCTTTTGAGCTTGCTTGGGAAAAGCAAAGAAATGGGAATCTAAATAAAAGTCACATTTTTTTAAAGGAATTTTAAGTCTTCATTCTTTCTGAAGTTCAAAAGCAAGAGATGCCACAATGGTGCCCCTATTTAAAATCCTTAACAGGGATGGACTTTGGGCAGCAGCTCACTCCTCTTACCAGGGATTTCAGGGCCAGCACCCACAGCCGTACTTCACAGCCAAAGCACATGGAGGGGGAACCTCACCTGTGGAACACCCAGCCCGTGCAGATGGTGAGAGTGAAGGTGGGCCGTCGGGGAGAGGAGGCCTCCAGGGGGTGCCTCGGGCTGCCTGAGGTACACGTCAGTCAGTGGCCGCGATTTCCCCCGCCTCCAGTGTAGTTAATGAAGATCACTCCGGCTTTGCAGGAAGAAGAAAAACGCGAGCAGAGAGCAGGTGCTGCCTGCAACTTCCTGAAGTCAAGTGAAACCTTCTTCAAGTCTGAGCTCGAGCAAGCAGAATCAGAGGGCATAAAGCTGTCTTTAGCCCCAGCCTGCGGCACAGCTCTGACAAGGCAGGGACAAGGACACAGAGCAGCTCTGCTGAGCCCAGCCACCACCTCATGCCATTCACCCAGCTCTCTGCTGGCTACCCAGACCCAGACATCAGTCTGGTGCGGTTTCCACACCCATTTCCCCTCAGCCTTACCTCACACCCTCCACTCGCTCCCTGCCACAGCTGCCACGTCCCCCTGCCTGCACCCCAGTCTCCTCATGGCCTCACAGCACCAGCCCCATCACCTCCTTCGCACTTCCTCACGCCTCCACATCACAGGAGGGTGAGGGAATGGGCAGCAGGTCCCATCTCGGCCGCCCCAGGGTGCCTCCGCGTGGGCTGAGGCAGTGCCTGCCCTGAGGCAGCAGTGAGGAACGCTGCGCTCACCACCACGTGCTGTCTGGGGCTGGCCCTCCAGCATGCAGCTTTTTTAACACGGCTTTCAGTTAAAACCCACCTCTTTTATTTCAGGAGTTTGTTCATGAGCAGTCTGCACCTCCAGCTGCCTCTGACTTTTGGTTCCCGGCATCCTACAGGCTCATACCCAAAAATTCAGCACAGGAACCATTCTAAATCTTTCTCCAGGAGGTACGAGGTTTGTCCTTTCCTCGCGCTCCTGTGGGCAGGGCTGGCAGCTCTGAGGGTGCTCAGTGCCAGGGGCTGCGGCCCCCGTGCCGGCAACGTGCCAGGGCCCGGAGGAGCTCAAAGGCGAGCAGGCAGTGTGTGGTGCACATCACCTCCATGAGTTTTGCTTGCTTTTTTCTATCCAAACAAACTCGTAATACTTTTCACTCAGGAGCTTGTTTTCCACATCACTGTCAGCACTTCTGAGGCCAACAGACTGCGAGCACAGGCCAGCTCTGGACAGGCTGGAGCAGAATGGCTCCTGAGCACGGCGCCAGTAACACATCATACTGCCTGGGGCAGCTCAGCACTTGTCTTTAGGGCAGTGGCCAAACAGACCAGGCAGAGGCCTGTGACCTCATTACATTTGTGGGTTTAATTACACCAGAACCTGGAGCTTCATGGGAGGCTGGCAGCAGTAGCCCAGTAGGCTCTCAAGCCTACAGCGAGAAATCAGTGTGTTCTTTCCACACGCAGACCCTGCAGTGACAGCCAAGTCCCTGCCTAAAGTTGCTCAGCAATGGCTGCGCTGGCCTATGTCCATAAGCTTGTAACATGGTGCCTTCAAGAAAGACTTCTCTCTTCAAAGCTGACCCGCCCCTCTTATGACCAGTGGTCACGACGAGGCAGATTATCAGCTCTTTCAACAGAGGAGATCCCACACTCTGTTCAAAACAATATCAGCTGTGATTCACAGCCAAAGGCTCAGGGCTCAGGATACCCTTCTCCTGCCCAAACTGCCAGCAAATGCTCCTCTGCTTCATAGTTGAGAAAAATCCCATAAATTTCAGCCTATGTACAAAATGTGAGAGAGTACCACCAAAAAAACTCAGCTTCTTCATGATAAAACAAACCAGAATGCCTTGCCTAAATAAGACTCTTTCATTTCACCAATACATTCACACGTGCATTTGTTCTGGGATGGGAACCAACAATGTCATAGCAAAAGCAGGTTGTTGTAATCCTTGGCTAATATATTTCCCAGGTTAGGGGCTATTTTCCTACCTTATGTTTGATTTCTTGTCCTCTGGCACTACAATACTGCCTGCCTGCCCACCTTACCCTGGGTCTACACAGGAAGAAGAATATACTGTTAGCACTTGCAAAGTTCCTTTAAGATATACAATACTGTCTATACAGCCCATTCCTTCTTAGAGAACGGCTTTTTAAATGGGCAAAGAAATGCCCTCCACTGAAGAAAGAAAGATCTAATGTGTGAAAAAATGCCAGCTTAGGTCTATGGTGTCACGGTCCACAGGGGAGGCTTTTCCCCCCCATACTAATTACCTACGAGGCAGGATACAGCACTATACATTAAGCACCATGTCTGATCAAGCAGAATACTTTTTTAAATGGTTTACTGGTTATTAGGTATCCTGCAATCTACATGCTGTGTTGACATAAGATTTGACTGCTTGTAGATGCAATTTCCAAAGATTAAAAAAATAGGTTTTATTTACCTGAAGTACACAAAATACTACTGCTCCTGAACACTATACCAGGAGATCCCCTTAAAAAGAGAAAGAAATTCTGGCTGAAAGGTTGCTAGTGAGGAAGATGCAGAGTGGTGGCAATAAACCTGAGGAAGAAGCAGTACGAGATTCCCGCAGCACAAATCTCGGTGTGCTCTGCGCATACCTTGTGCTGGGATAGGAGGCTGCAGGGGTAGAGGAGAGGACGATGAGCTGAAGGAACGCCCAGCGTGCATCCGCTGCATCGCCGTCCCCAGGCAATCCCCTTCTCCAGTGCCACCGTACATTGGCTTTGTGGACAAAATTGACTTCTCATCCCCTGCAGCCAGCCAGCTACAGCCCGCCAAGCTGACAAAGCCATTGATTTTCTTCGTCCTTAAAAGCACGCTCCGCTGAGCTCGGAGCCGCGTGCTTGTAAGTTTAAGGGGGGCGCGTTTTATTTAATTGTGCCTTTTCTTGGCCTGAATTTCCCCCAAAAAGCTGAAGAGGGCATGTGCTTATTATCTTTCAGTGCAGCACGCGGTCGGTGCAACCTGAGCTCTTCGGATACTTCGGTCTGAAAATTAGAAAAAAATTAATTGCGAGGCAAAACAAGGCTGCTCTGCGACTGTGATTCAATCAATTACCATTATCTGCCAGCGCAGCCCTCCCCGCCGCCCCTGGACCACTTGTGTTTAACTTTCTTTGCCAGTCGCCGCGGCCCCGCAGTGCGCTGGCGGCATGGTGCTGGCGGCTGGCTCCCGCGCGGGGCCCTTATCAGGCGCTCCCAGTCAGCGGCGGCCCCGCGCAGCTGCCGGGGACCCCCTCCGTCCCCCGCGTTATCTGCCGCTGCAGGCCTTGGCCGTGAGGAGGGGGCCCGCGCCGCCCCCGGCCTCCCAATTGCCCCAGCCAGGCCGGGCTGTGCCGCCGGCCGCCCTGCTCCCGCCGAGCCTCCTCCGGCGAGCCCAAACCGTCTGAAGAGAGGCAGGAACAAAACCGCAAATTTAGATTAATAAAGCATTTGTTGATTCTACAGAAACTTAGCAGGCCCCTAAGAAATCCACCAGAGACCTGTGCAGCTCCAGTAATTTTCTGTTATATTATCTTTCTTGTAAAATACTTCCCCAGACAGAGCCCCCAAAGGGGCTCAAATATCACTGTGACTAACCGAAATCAATGTGCACTCACCTATTGACATTTTTACATAGTTTTTGGATTTAGTATCCGGCCCAAAACACAATCAAATCTTCTGCCAAGGAAATAACAGGCACTTAGCTAGTCAGCTATTAGTGTTACAAAGGAAAAAATGTGGGCACCCAAGGGAGATGGGAGAGACGGCATTGACGTCAGGGGTAATTGGGTGTCTGAGAGAAATTGCCAACGGCTGGCCAAAACCCCCAGAGGCCCACACAAAGCTGAGCTGCAACTCTAATAAAGGAAAGTAAATTCTAGAAAGGGGCTTTGCTGCAAAGAAGCCTAACAGGAACCAAAAATATCTCCCACATACACAAACACATACACACAAATAAAAAATAAAAACTACATTGAGGAGCTGCTTTAGCACATCTGTTTCAGGCTAAAGTGCTTTCTACTTTTTTTCCAGGACCACATGGATTTTTATGTTGTACCGTATGTTCACCATCTATTTTTATAAACAGAATTTTTTAAAGAAACTTATCACAGAGCTGTAAACCATGGTCTCCCTGTCACCCACTGCAGCACAGTCAGCACTGGGTTAGCCCTTCCCTTAAGAAATCCGACCCAAACTTCCATGGAGGATGGGGAGTGCAGCAGGTTCACCATGGTGGCTGTGGCAAAGGAGCTGTCCGGCAGCAGGAGGGCTCATACACCGACCTGCTGCTTCAACTCTCCAACCACGGCACCTCATCACAGGCCAAGTCCTAGAGATCTCAGAGCAGACTACCTGGGCAGAGCTCTGTGAGAGCTCAGTGGATCTAGCCCCTTCCTTCCATTCTCCTAGATCTCTACCTCGCCAATAAAAAGTCGCTGTCCACAGATGATGCTTGGACAT
>NC_052542.1:4170637-4180637 GCF_016699485.2 Gallus gallus | reverse complement strand
CGTGCAGCCCAGTGAGTGCCGGCGGAACGCAGGGGGAGATGTGACGAAAATCTGTTGTGAATCTCAATTAACAACTTTCCGTCTTTCCGTCGTGCAAAACGAGGCCCAGCGTTCTGACAACGCGTGCGATGCTTTCTGTAAAATCCTGTTTTAATCAGCGATGACAGTTTGACATTCTTCCAGCTGCTCGGAAGCACCAGACAGTCAAGTATCTCAGTAGGGCACAGGCTGCCATGCTGGGATGCGTAAGCTTTAACTTTCCTCCTGCTTGCTGGCTTACGATGGCGTTGGAAGAGCAGGGGGGAAAGGCTTTGTGCAGGTTTCACTGAGCTTCTGCCAGCTGTGTTTGCAGCCTTGCCTGGGAAAAGTGCAGTTTTCCCTTTGGAAGCGCATCCAGATGCCGCCAGCTCATGTTGTCGCTCTCAGTAGCAAGGATTTTATGAATAAAACGTCCTGGTGTCTGTTGAACAATTGGTAATTGTGTGCATTTGAGGGATGTGTAAGCAGCAATTAGAACACAGTAATGCTAAGGCTCCTAAAGAAAGTGACATCAATTTAAAGGAGGGAGCAATGTTCTGAGCTGAATTTGAACCAAAGTGGAGGCAAAAACTATATAAAGCAGCATTTGGATAATGGTATAAAGTGTCTGGGCAAGCAAGTCCCCAGCAGGTAGAGAGAGGCTGCCCAGGTGTGGGTGCTGTGCCTGATGAGAGCACCTGTGTGAGCAGTACAGGCCTGAGCAAGGAGTGCTGCCACAGGTGTGGCCTTTCTGCATTTGGTGAGCAGCTGCGGCTAGGGGAGCAGGCATGGGCTGATGTGGAAGGGAGGGTTATTGGTTACTGAGCGTCTCCAGCTGTGTCCTTATCAGGTCTCTTAGTAGCTTGCCAGATCTTCCTGCTCTTGATGTGTCCATGGCTTTGGGTGCTATTTGGTCACCAGCTCTTCCTCTCTATTTATCTCTGTACTGCCCTCCTGAAGTAGGAAAACATGGAAAAGGCCTTCTCATAAACGGAAAAATATGGTGAAATGTACTTGCAGTCCCACCACTGAAGCCATTGCTGCACAGAGCGTTTCCACGTAGCTCCAGAAGGTTCCAAGCCCACAACTCTGCCATGTGCACTCTAACAGCATGTACCTGGCTATCTGTGTTGCACTGTGCCCAGCCCCTCTGCCTTATGTTCCTCCTTGGTTTAGGTTCCCTCACTCCTTGGTTTAGGTTCCTCCCCACTGCCTAGCTATTTTTTACGTTGCAATTTCTATGGAGCAAGATGAGATCTTAGCTCTTAGCACACTGTGGACACTCAGAGCAGTCTCGTTATCTATATAAATGATGAGGATAAATTGCATTCAGACTATCAGTATTGTAGTGTGAGGGTACACGCGTAAAATCAATGCTATGGACCTAATCTGCATGCATAGTTACTGCAATTACACAAAAAGAAATCGAGATTTTGCTGATTGGTGGGGATGCTTAACTTGCTGAGCACTTACCAGCTGCACAGCTTCAAGCCCAGGCACAGTGAGCACACTGTGAGTGCTGGGGTGCTAGGGCCGGACCCTTGAGCAGAAGGGCTCTGTCTACAGAGCTGTGTGTGACTGGATCATTTCAGGGGGTTTGTAAGCATTGTCTGAAGAGTTTTAACAACTCAGTCCTTCGCAGTATTTGTACTTGCTATTTTTGCTGCATTTCTTCATGAGGAGCAGGCACTGAGCTGAAGCAGTTATTTAGAGGTGCAGAACATGCACCTGCAGATGAAAACCTCTTGGAGAGATCAGATCTGTTAGTTGTGTTTGTTTTTCTGTATTTAATGTGGTGGTGTTTGTTGTGTTTGTTTTTAAAAACTAGTTTTATGTGCTGGAGTGCACGGAAAAAACCCAGGCCACTGAGATCAAGGAGTCAGAGATCTAATCAGAATGTTGATGACTTATTTACAGATGTTTTCTCAGCCACGCTGCTTTTCTTTAATTTCTACAGGATATCCTTTTCCTTTGGAGTCACCAGAAATCACAGGGCACGCTGCTGTGGGGGCCATTTGTTAGGAGGCTGACAAGGTGAATTAGTCCAATAATCGCTGCTGAAGTTGGGCACTACCTGCTGGTCCGGGTGTTTAGTTTGCGTGAGTTGTTCTCTGCTAAGGCACCAGTCTCTCAAATACACATTGTTTTTGATGCATTTCCTGCTCTATTGCTTAATCTTGTCTTAATACCATGTGGTGCTTTGTGCAGTGCGAGAGATTGCTTGATTTTTGGACTGAAAAACCAATCTTAACCCCCCCCCCGCTCCACCTCGTTTAGATTACAGATCATCATGGCACAGGGGAAAAAAAAAGCTCAAATCTCTCGCTTGAAAATATTTATTCTGGTGCTAATTATGAGAGGTTGAGTTCCTTCGAGTTGAGATACGCTGTTAGCCACATCCCCGGCTTGTCAGTCTGGTTCCTAATGGAAGTGTGGGCACATGAACTTGCTCAGGAGCTTCAGTGCGTGCCTGCGTGGGTTCCTCCGTGCGGCTGTGGCGGCGTTCGCCCCTGAATCCCTGGGGCTCAGAAGATGATTAATGATAACAAAGCTCTCCCCATTGTGTTAGCGGATAGGAAGGAAGGAAGAGTACTCTAAAAAGAGAGTGCATAGAATTTCTGAGTATTGAAGTTCAGGAGCTGTTTAACCCTTTAGAACAGCTACAGAATCTCCTGGTTATGTGACGAAGCGTGACTCTGATCTCGGTGCTTCCAGTTGAGGTGACAGCCTGCAGTTGGACACAGGGTTTGGCACACCCACAATCCACTTAGGTTTAGCTTTTTGAAACGTGGTAGAGATTTCTGCTAATGGGTTTTCCCTGTGGGCAGCATTACCAACCTGATTATACAGGTTTTAAGAAACTCTTAGGAAGATTCTTTTTCATCATAAGTTTTGACATTGACCTACTAAACTGGGTAATTTAGCATTTTATTTTCTGAGAATGAAAATGAAAATTGAATATTTCATGACAAGAGAGGGATTACGGGTGTGCTGTTCTGTGTAAGAAGCCTATCGTGTCCAGGGGCCAGATTGTGCTGCTGAGATGTGTGCACCTACAGGAAGACCTCAGTCCTTGCCTTTACAACTGCAGCAGAAGCACTCCAGTTGTGATATACCCCAAGTTGCTGCTGTGGAAGCAGCTGTAACGCACATGCTGAGTATGGCTTGGGAATGGAGCTGAGGTGTGAAGAAGACGCATCCTCCCTATGGAAGAGCTTCCATGGAGAGGTGGCATTGCAGCCATGCTAGCTGCTGTAGGCCCTTGTAGCTTCTGTGAGTATGGAGCAATTTGGGGCCTTTGCGTGGAGAGCTTTGGCTCAGAGCATGGAAGTTTCTTTGAGTTTAGGAGCAGCTTCTGAACAGAAATGGAGAGCAAACCTTTTCCTTCTCCCCCTGTGACACGTTGCTGGGTAATCTCCATGTGGAAATCTTAGTGGAGGTTGCATCATAAAGAGCCCACTCCTAAAGGTAAGTCAGAGCATGTGGCAATATCGCCTCAGTGGTTTAATTGCTATGTTCCTTTAATAGCAATTGTTCTTTTCCATTAAGGGCTATCACATGCAACCTGGTTATTAGTTGGCTGAAAAACAGAAACGCTTTGTTTCACTGAGACATGTTACCTGATACACTGAACCTGCAGTTCCATTTAAAAAACGTACTGGGAATTTTTGAACTGGTTTTTATGGTGGGTAAATTTTATCAAAATATTTGCTTTTTTGAAAAGAATTCCAATGCTGTAGTAGTTGGCCAGCTCTTTTGCTAATGCTGTGTGGTTGAGGTAGTTCTTATATATCTAGGCACAATTTACGTTTTCAGTCTATTTACAGAAGTGCAGTATCTGCTTATAGAGTGGGATGTGCTGTGTTGTGTTGGTTTGCAAGGACTCTGTTCTGTAGCCACCCGTTTGCTGCATTTACTAATTTATTACCATTTGCTGCTCTTATTTGTTAGAGGAGCGTTGCTGACCCCCTGGCTGATCCCACTGAGCGGTGGCTTGTCAGCATGGCGACATTCGATCGTTTCCTTCCTCTCCTGAATCTCTCTGTGCTCCCCTCCTTTGTCTGCTTGACCAGAGCTGGGTGACAGCCCGGCGCTGTGGGGCTGGCCAGGGGACACCTCTCCAAAAAGCATCCAGAAAGGAACAAATAACTGGTTGCACTGTGTGCACATTTGTGAGTGACAGTGCTCGTCTGGCGGTGTTACTGATGTGTCTGTGGAGAACATGGTGTACGTGACAGAGGTGCAATGTCTTGCTATTCAGTAACTTTCTATAAATATCCTGAAAGAAAATACTTAGCATTTCTGTGATGCCTATTTCGGTGTTTCAGAGCACTTCTCCAGCATTTCTTCAATCTCCAGGTAGGACTTGAGGAGAACCTCGGCTGAGGTTTTGTGCTCTGGTTTTAGGGCTACGTTTGCTGGCTGCAGTTGTGCCATTGACCGCATCCCACATGTGGCTTAGCTCTCTGCTGCTTTGTGCCATGAAGGCAGGCTTAGGGTTTTTCTTTGTGCTCTGACCACTCCTGATAGGTTAGCAGGCCAGGGCTGCAGGAAGGGGCAGGGAGCCCCATATTGGTTGGGGCAGAGCTCCTGGGGTGCACGTGCTGCAAGGATGCAAGTGTAGGAGGATGCAAGTGGGCTCTGCATGGCTCAACCCCAGATGTCTCCTACCTTTGGTGTGCAAATGGGGGACCCTGCGAGCAGCCAGCATGGCTCCTTTCAAGTCCTCGCTTGGTTCCTGCTGTGCATCTTTCCCCTTGGAGAGGAGCGTGCTCCAGTTTTGTTGTGTTTAAGTTACACCACCTTTTATATTTGGACAGATCAAAAACTGAACCCCAAACCATTTTCAGTTCACATGGCTACATAAGCAATTGGCTTGTAATTAAAATGTACACGTTCCCTCAACAAAAGCAAAACTGTTCTGTAGTGGCGTGGCTGCTGTGAAGTTTATACAGCATTCAGATGTTTCTTAGTCCCTTACCGAACACAAGCAGTTCCAACCCCACCTTTAAAGAAAAGCCCACAAAATTCTTTGTACAAATAAATATTCCACTTGCATAATTTATAAATGACTTTGGTTAAAATGTTAAATTGCCAAGAAGTCTGACTGAAACTGGGCTGTTTTGTCTTTTATGTGCATACTAGAAAAAAAAAAAGCAAAAAGAATGTTGAAACAGCTGAGGGTGGTTTGGCTGGGGGTTAATGTTTGGGTAAGAAGCCTCCAAGGAAATCTGAAGTGCTGAATGAACACCACTCTATGGTAATTAGCGAGGGGTATTTTTCCTTCGGAGTCCTTTCTGGAATTGATGTGACAGCCAGTGCTGAGGGTGCGGAGGAATGTGGGGTGGGAAGATGGTCTCTCTGCCGGTGAGATGTGGTGTTGGGTTCATGGCTGGTGCACTGACAGTGCACAGGTGTGTCCAGCAGCAGCCAGAATACAAATTCTCTTGCTTTGGCCACACTTGGAGAGATTAATTTAAGCTCACTCTCTCTCTATATAGCTATATACTATAGCTACTTTTTTTGTTTCTTTTTTTCTCCTCGTATCCTCACTTTGTACATGGTATCGTGGTATCATATGAAATGCTTGCTATCTTCCATGCTTGAGGCACCTGACTTCAGCAGCTGGCACAACGCTTCCTCTTTGTATAGTACTGGCCGTAAGGTCTGCAGAGTGCTCTAGGATCTCTGAATAAATATTGGATGCTGTACAGAATTTTGAGAAGTAACTTTCTGTATGTAAGTAGGGTACTTTTCCTTGAGGATCTGTGAAATAGTGTCCAGCTGTTTGTGTGTACCCTGAGAGGACTTGTCAGCATGTATACTGAAAGAGCAAGAGGTAAAGATTGTGGTTTATTCGGTTCTGTGACTTCCATAACCAATCCATACATGGTATCACACCTGATGTGGCAGGTGTACAAAACTGGAAAACAGTCAGAGTTTTCTTCTCAAACAAGCTAATAGGAGATGTTTAAGGTCTGATAAGTTTGGGTCTTGTAGGATTGCTTCTTTGGCTTACTTAATACTGCTTTACACCTTGTTACATCTGATATAGAAGTGCTGGTGGTCTCAGTCAAGGTGCTGAGGCCATCAGAAGAATTACTGTGTGCATAATTCCTTGGCTCCCTGTGTGGGAAGCTCATGGCCATAGAGGAGGCTCTGTTCCGTCCCTTTGAAAGATATTGCTGTGAATAAAGTATCCATAAAATCTAAGTGGGGGAGTTTCAATCTTCAGAGTTGTTGATGTTTTTTTCCATTGTTTGGACAGCTTCACTTTCCTGCTGCTTCAGGAACAGCTTCTTTAGGAAATATATTCATATGGAGTTGCTTACTGAAGATAGAAATGTCATACAGTTGGGACAGTCATCACGTTTCGGAACGTGTAACTGAACACGAGGCATTTTTTCAGAACGGCTTTCAAAGTAGTGTAATTGTGTAATAAATCAAGGAGCTAACTGGGGAAAGGCCTGTGAATGTCCTTCCCCATCCCTCCTCACAACTGCCAATCAACTGGAGCTATGACATGTTTGCACACAGCTTGTTTTTGAGAGGGAAAAGTCTTTTCTACCAAGCAGAAATTTCCCCAACATTTTATTTATAATGTTGGGGCTTACACTAAAAATTCAAACAATCATAATTTTTCATTAAGTACATTTACGTGCAGAAATTTAGGTGCAGCAGGAAAATGTGCTACGATGAGGTGTTTTCTCTGTTCCCTTCCCAGGAGGACCTGTGAGCAGCTTGCATGCAGGGCTGCCTGTTTCTCCTGGAGCAGGACAGAGGATCTGTGGGTATTGCTGAGGTCACATTGTTGCCCAGATATGTCCTTTATATGGCTGCAAGTGCTTGCCATCTTCGGCCTCATTGCTAATCCTTGGGGTGCTCGGTTTGCTTCTGGTGGTTTTGGAGGTAGGCTGAGGCTGTGTTATAGCATGCGGGGTATAGGTTTGGCAGTGCTCAAGTGGATGCATTGCTCCTGGGCCTGTTGAGGTGTTCAATGGGAATTGAGGTGGGTTTTTTCTTTTGGGGAATGCGTCCTAGTTAAACTAGGCACATGCTAAGCAGTGGGTTAGCTAGGGCTGTAGATCAGGTTGTGTGTATTGTGGCTGTGCACTGCTCTTTCCGTCTATTAAACTGATACCCTGTTTTCCCAAGAATATAGGAGTTAGGAGAAAACTGGTCAAGAATTCTACTTAGTAAAAAGGTTTTTTTTTGTACTTCACATAATAGCAGTTCAGTGAGATAAAAATAGTACAGGAAGCAAATTAAACTTACAAATGAAAGGATATTAGTGTTTGGTCATCTTACAAGTTGGCATTGGCCTTTCTTGAGATTATTTTTTTTCTACTGTTGATTTCTTTAAATGCTGCCAAGGTTTCTCACTGTTTTGTTGTTGCTTTTTCATAAAAATCCTTGCAATTCTTAAGGGAAACATTAAAGTCACACTGGTAAAAGAAACCTTTATGGCAAGGCTAGGAAGTATTCCTAATGATGTGGTGGAGCTTTTTTTTGAGGCAGTGTATCCTTACACTGGTCATTTTAAACTAAAATAAAATCCAGAGTCATAAGACCCTTTGCCATCTACTGAACTGTGCAGAGTCCTGGGCGTCAGCAGGGCATGGCATATGAAACCATTGAACATACAGTAGAAAAACAGTAAAACCAATTTTCCAAACCAAGAAGAAAGTCATTTTGAACCCTTGTCCAAACACAAATTTTACTACTATTAACTTCTGATAATTAAGTTGATATAAATGTGTTGATATTTCCCATCCATGGAGTGAAAAAATGGGTAGCCACATGGAACAGTGGTGGCCAAGTTGCTTTGGTGTTTGCTATGCTCCCTGTGCATGTAGGCTGTTTGGGAATGTGGCAGTGCTCGGAGCACCAGGAGGGCCTGCAATAGGCTCTAGGCCAGGTGAGCTGTGCCATCCTGAACCCCCTGCCAGTGGTGGGAGCTGGGCAGGGCAGATCTGTGCTGCCCAGTATTCGGCAGTGTGTTTGATTCCTTTTACTGGCAAGGCTTCTAGATGTAGCCTTAGCAAGTAATGTGAATGCATCTGTGTGAGGTGGTTTGCTCTGTTTTGCGGAAGAGTAAGCTACCTCACCTTGCATGAACATTCAGTAATCAGTGTGGAGTTAATGGTATGTCTGAACGCTGCAGCTTATTATCCAATCCCATTGCAGTGTGAGCCCGGCCCATGCTCTACAAAAGTAGGGCATGTTTACACTGCTGTTACTATATCAACACTACAGCTTGTAGTACACTGTGTTACAAACATCTATGCTATAACAAATATAATTAGATAAGCATGCATATGTCTGAAGCTGGCCTGAGCTGTAACGAGCTGTGAAGAGGTAAGCAGGAGATACCAGTGATGTTTGAAAAAAGCTCGCTGTTTGGAGGTCCATCAGGTCTGCAGATTTCCAGTGTTAGCAAGCATAGCTGAATAGATCTCCAGAGAATTGTTTGTTTCTGAACAGAATAACTTGTATTCGCAGAGCTTTGCAATGAAAAACTGAACTTCAGGACGCCATAGATCTTTCCACAGTATGTGCCATACTTATTCATGTGCCTGTAAGGTTGACACGAGAGGTGTGATGGTTAGACAGCTCCAGTGGCGGTCCCAGGTTGCTCGGTGTGACCATGCTGGAGCTGTGGCACATATCTGTGACACAGCTGTGCTTCCTGCCGTGTGTTGCATTTAGGGAGAAGCACATCCTCCATGCAGACCTTCATGGAGCTGCAGGCTTTTCAGGAGCTTTCTAAGGAAGAGTGGAGGAAAAAAAAAAGAGAACTTGAAGTTGTAAGGTTGCTGTCATGTGGATTTAACTTGAGCAAACTGCATAGATACTGACTACTTGTTTTTTGAAACTCCTTTAAAAATGGCAGAGTATTGTTGTTCAGAGATCCTGAGTAAGTTGTCAATATTTACAGTATTTACCATAGTCAGTGTTGTGAATATGTCTTGGACTGTGTTGGGGTTTGCAAGTCATTAGAGTTAATTCTGTTCATATACATGTGTTGGAGCAGAATTAATATACATGTAAATAATAGCAAAGCACTCTCCATGCATGCTGCTGTGAAAATAAGGTTTAAGGTTTTGCTAATTTAAATAAAGGTCAACAATGTTAGAGAGTGGTAAAAGTAAATCTCTTCAAGGCAGTATGGCATCAGTGTAAGATTTTACTTTTAAAGTGGGGTTTTTATCCTAAATACACAGTTTAGCTTCTGGCTCATTCACAGTCATCCATTAAAGCAGGCATTTTCCAGAGGTTACTGTGATCCTGGTGGGTAGCTGTTTGTGATTGCTGTTCTTCACGTGCTCTTCTAAGAACCATGGCTCTTCATGTGTTAAGTTCCTGTTTCCCCTTCCTTCTGAAGGGCAAGGTGCAAGGTTTAAGCAACATACATAGATTTGTTATACTAATATGATGGCAGAGCTACATGAAAAAAAGAATTGAAAGTCAATGTCTCTTTTGTCTTTGTGAGAAAATTTCCACATCAGGACTGTGATTCTGGTCTGGGATGGGGGAGGGAGAAAGGGAGGAAGTCTGCAATACCTTCAACTTCTGAATTCCTCTGAGACCTGAAAAATTCTCTATTCCTGTTTGCAATTGAAAACTAATTTCTTGACTTCAGCAGTTCTGTGTCTTACCTCAAATGTAGTCAGAAGTGTTTCTGTTTAACTGTCATTGTGGGAATCCATATTTATCCTTCAGTGACTCCCATGATGGTGTACACTTAGTTTTTTTTTATTCATTGCTGCAGAGCCAGCTCAAGATCTGAAATCTGGCTGGTGCACTTTCTGTTTGTTTAGTGATGAGCAATAAAGATTTTATCATGGGTTGAGCTGCCCGCTTTGTTGGAGCCCAGCTGTGTGGCACTGGCTTTGTGCTGGGGATCTAACTCCAGTGCTGGCTGGCGGTGGCTGTGTGGTTCCCCTTCAGTTGGATGGGGTCTGGATCAGATGTGGAGGAT
>NC_052542.1:4065637-4168137 GCF_016699485.2 Gallus gallus | reverse complement strand
CACAGCCCTGCTGTTCCTCAGCTTGTTTGCAGATTAATTGCTTTTCTGTCTGGCAAAAGCTGCTTCTCCTTCAGCCAGATCGTAAATGACCAGATAGGGACTTTATCAATCAAGCTACTACTTTCTGTGATCACTTCCATTCAACACCTTCTGAATTTCGCATTGAGAGGAACAGAAGTTATAGAGATAGGGTTTAACATCTTAGTTTTTGTGTGCTTGGAATTTACGATAGTGCTGTCACCATTTGACACTGTTAATCTTTACGTACAATACCCCGGGAGCAAGGCTGGTTTTGTTCCTGAGCTGGAACTATCCCTTGTAAGAATTGTGAGGAATACATACAGAACAGAGCTGAGATGCTCTCTGTAGCACAAGGTTACATCTCTTCCATAATCTGTGTGCTCTTGCTGATGTGCCTCAGCATGTCCCTGTAACATTGGCTCCTGACCAAGCTAGCAGTTCATAATTCTATTAATGGTGATCTTGTCTTATTGTGATTACTTATCATTTATATTGGGATAGTTGTCTGGAAACCTCAGCCATGGATAAGGGTCCTGGTGTGGCAGGTGCTTAATGCACCTACATTGGAAACCTCATCATGCTCAAAGCAGGTTTTGTGAAGTCAGAAGTTAGAGATTCCCTGCATAGGCTCTGCCGGTCAGCAAAACCCTGGCAGATAAAGACCTGGGGAAACAGTTGTTTGCAGATGAGTTGTGACTTGTGAATTCAGTAAGTTCTAAACAAGTCTAATCACAGTAGGAATGGTATTCTTATTTATTTATTTATTTATTTTTACCAAAAAGGCTGTAGAGAAGATCACTCAAGGAACACGTGGGGATTACAGATGTAAATATGGCACTAGAGTGCAAACGTACTGTAGACAACTTTTGGAGTACATTCCTTGAACTGCAGTAGGTATATTGCTTTCTTGTTACTGCTCAGAATGTAAACAAATTTCTAATTTACCAGACTTTTCTCACATGCTGAGTAAAGGGAATGGATTCCATCTGGAGTTCTAAACATGCACTGTATAGTAACTTTGAGAACACTCTGTATCAACTTAAGGTTGGGTTCTGCATACTGGTGAAGCTGTAGTGTTAAACCTAATCTGTGTAGCTGCTTCAGTGTCCTCACTGAGGTCTGTTGTCTTAAACAAAAATAAAACACCCGCTCCTTCTTGTGCACTCAATGCAGGAGCCCTGTGAACATGAGTTTGGTTGTATGTTTCTGCTGTTCAGAGAGATGGGACTTGTGTAAAAACTTACACGTAGGAGAGCCAGAATGCAGGAACTCTGTCAGCAGTGCGTAGATTTGTTAGCAGCTTCTGAGAACATTTGGAGCATCTTTGTAAAGGGCCTTTTGCCATCTGATCTCCTGAGCAGTCTGTTCAGAGCTTCATTCTTAAAGCCTGTCACAAAATGCTGATAGTGGGTGAATGGAAGCAGGGCAGCCCTCCCCAGAACTGTTCCTGCTGGAAGGTGTGTGTTGAGCTGGATGCTGGGCACATCCAGCAGGGGACTGGAGTAGTTGCTCCCCTGGTGAGTGATGCACTCCTATCAGTGGAAGAAAAACCCCAAAGCACATCTACTCGTTCTCAAGACATGGGAATGAAGCAGCTACTGATAAGGAGCAGCTATAAAGCCACTAAAGGAGGAAATACTCAACTGCTTGGAATCCTCCAAGCTATTTGTCATGGTCAGCACACTGCTACCACTTAAATAAGCAAGCAAACAAGCGCAGAAGATAAAGACAATAAATAATCACTGAGCATATCAGCAAGATGAGAACAGAGTCCTGTGAAGATAGTAAAATTACGTACGTAGGCCAAACCAATTTGCATTGTAATCCTGTTTCAGCTCAATAGTCCCAGTGTAATATGTATATGTATGGGCATTTGCAGCTCTAGTGTGGTTATGACAGGGAGGTGGTATTGTCAAGGTGTGTAGTTGTACTCAGATCAGAACAGTATTTCTATCTCGTAACCATTAGGTGAACACAGATTCACAGAAGGCACCTTTGAGGAAGAGAGGTGCACAATAAACTTACCCTGTTCTGCATTTTTTTAGTAGTACTTAGAGGGTTTATTCTTAAACTCAGCCTTGTAGTAGTACTCATTTTCCTGCGACACCAAAATCCTGAGTTCTTACCAGCTTTCTCCGTTCTTTTACTTATCACTGAAGATAGAACATTTTGCTTCAAAAAAAAAAAAGTGGTCTTGAAGTTCAGCTGATGTGTAATTTTGCTGACTTTGCATTTGTCATAGGATAGCGATGGGCTCAGCTTCCTTGATGAGATCTTTCTCCTTCCAGACTCTTCAGAAAATCCGTTCCAATAATTTGGTTCATCACATCTCTTTTTTTTTCCCCCCCATCTATTTTTTCTTCTTCTGATGTGTATCATTTGTAAAAGCTTTGTCCTGAGTTGTGAAGTGACTCAGTCTAGGCTGCGCGTTTTCAGATCATTTCAGACACTTGAATAGTGGCTCAAAAACTGGTTGTTGCATCAGTAAGGTTTTTAAGCAACTTAAGCTTCTTTGCAAATGAGAGAGAATGCTAGGAGTTATGGGGCAGGCCCACTAACAGTGCAGCTGTGGCTGATGACTCCAGATCATCTCGCTACAATGTGTGCTTTAATTTCTTGTTTATTACTTAACAATTCATTTTGAAATTATGCTGATTAAAGAAGGTCGTATTTCCATCAGTACCTGCATTCATTCAACTTCGTAAAATTTACTGCACCCACTCAGCTGGGTGGAGTGACTTATTTATGGGTGAGCAGATGTGATAGTCGAGCTGTCAATTTTTATATTACTTCATTAATTTATTCTCAAGGAATATTTAAATCCCAAACAATCCACTGTGAAGAAATGGCAAGATCCCTGGATTCTGTGACAACCTGGAAATTCAGTGATATCTTCATGTTCTGAAATGGAGACATTCTCAAAGGCTGTTTATTGTTGTATTTTAAGTCTGCATTCAGCGTGATAGTCTTTGCCAGTTCAGTGGAATAAAGCAGTCATTGCTTGTGTAAGTCAGTGCAGCTCTACTAAGTGAAAGGAACAAATCAGAAGATGGGGTTTTCTCATTCTGTCAGTCCTAAGAAAATAAACGTATGCACGAATTCCTAGTTAGCCTAATTTATTTGATGCAGTCCCTATGGATAATCCCTGAGTTAGAGGCCTGCTGTAGGTGTCCAGCAGAAGGGTGGGTTATGTAGGAGAGCCACGCACAAATGTGTGATGTAGCACGCTCGTTAGGAAACTCAGATGCACGGTGTATGTGTTATGGTGATGACAGCTTTGTTAACTGCGAGGACGGAGCTGCTTGAGCAGACTAACCTGTAGTGAATTCCCATTTGAAACAAACTAATAAGAATATTTAAATTCACTTACTGGTATACTTACATTTTAACTGATGTCTATTGCAATAGATTTTTGTGGGGATAAGACACAGACACCCATTAGGTGGCTTTCTTGGTGACATTTATAACACAGCTGTATGCAGGAAAGATTTTGAAGCTTTGAGTCTGTTCTGTAAAGGCTGGACCAAGAGAGATGTTGAATTCAGAAAAATGTTTACGTGGCTTCTGGTGTGAACTGAAGATGCCTGGTGCCCTTATCACTGCTGGTTTATCAGACAAAAAACAGTTGCACTGTTTTTCAGTGAAACTCTTTTATGTATTACTTACATTGAGCTAAGGTTAAAGTTGGGTCTGTGCTAGAAATTTGGTCTCCAGATGCTTTCAGATTTTGGTAATAATTGAAGTCTTTATAATGAACCAGTGCTCCCCACCTTTAAACAAGCACTGTTGGAGAAGAGCATTTGCTAATATAAAGATTTCAGTCATTGCTTTGTTGCACTCCAACCCTCCCCTTTGTTTCTGGAAATCTTCATTTTTGCTGAATTCACAATAATTACTGTGGGAGAACTTGCCCTTCTCCATGACTTTTCTGTCCTCTGTTTGATCAGTGGTCTGTGGTCAGTCCTCAGATCTCCAAGAGGCTGAAAGCATGAGGAGCATTCTGATGTTTAGGAAGGTCTCGTAGCTGAAGAGGTTGGAAGGACTGTTTTAAATAGTAAGAGAGTGTTTTGTTCCCATTTACTTTCAGACTGTTTAAACAATTGTTTTCCACTTAGGAAAAAAAAAAAAGACATTTCAACCTTGTTCCATGTGATTGGTCTCTACTGCATGGCAGGTGAATAGGAATAATCTCTTAAAAGTTGTCCCTTGAATGTTACCTTAACTTCCAACACTTCTTTCTGTTCTGTATCTGTGTTTTTTAGAGGTTTGAGATGCTACACCAAAAGGAGGATGAGCAGTAAGAGAAATCTTAAAGCAAGCTTAATGTTCTGCTAAGGAGTTACAGCGTCCAGAGCGAGTCTGTCTCGAAAAGGCATGGTTTTGGTCAACAAATTCTTAACTCTCTTCTATGGTAGGGACGGAAAGCATTAGCTTTCATCTCCAGCTGGTCTTTTTGGTGCAGGACCATATCCAACCCAGAAACTCACACCTAGCGTTAAGGTTTGAGTGAAAGATTTGAATTGATTTTTTTTTTTTTTGGTAAGCCTTCTTGCTTGTAGATTTGATTACAGTGGGATCTGCTGCTGGTGTTTCCAGTCTGGCGGACTTTGTCCGTGGACATGTACATGTTGTTGGATGTAGTTATTGGTATTGGACAATGGTGGTTGGGTTTCTTTTGCAGACACACAGCAGCTGCAGTAGTTAAGCTGCATGATGTGATATTCTGTGGAATTTAAGTTCTGTAAGGGCAGTCTGAGGATTACACAGGATATTACTATTAACCAGTAACAAAAAAAAAAATCTTGACAAATTAAATGTCAACCCCCACCCAGCTGTGGCTGCTGAAACCCGGGTCCAGATGCAAGATTGGCATCTTGTGTGTATCTTTGCTGTGCTGAAGCAGTGGCAGAAAGCAACAATATTCTCCTCTGTCTCTTACCTAGCAGTTAATCGAGCTCTATGTCTCAAATATCTCCTCAGTGATCAGGAGTTCTTAACTGCTCCCATTTTTCATTCCTCCCATCACCTGAGAAGGCTTGTCTATTGTTAAAGCGAGCGGCAGCGACTTCCCAGGAAAATGCAATGAAACAAAGCAAAAACTTGCTCTCATTTTGTGAGGTCCATTTGATTTTAATTCTGTTTCAGAATAGTTTTTCTAACTCAGTGATGAGTGGAAAACCCGGTGTTGCTTTGTGCAGCGTTTCAGTGCCAAGCTCTTACAAGCAGTGTGGTTGGACTTCAGGAAGGGTTTTTTTTTTTAATATCAGTTGCCCTAATGAGGAATCTTCCTTTAATCCAGCAAAGTCCTGGGCTGAGTACTGGAGAGATTTTTATTTTTTTAATTAATCTGGAGCCAGTGTTCAGAAATATCTCCTATATGAAAAAGAAAACCCACCTCAGTAGGAAATAATGAAGAGAAGCGGGAGGCTAGAGGAACTTGGAAGCAGACATTTGAGAGTTGGGTTGTATTGGCATTTCTTTGAAATGAATTTGAACTGCTAAACTCCAGGGTTCAGTTCTACTCTTAGCTGATGAGAGCACAGAGGAGCCCAAGTGAAGCCAGTGGAGTTCAGACAGGAAAGTAAGGAAGTACCTCATAGTGAGGGAGAGCAGCAGGGGAGTTCAGCTGAGAGAACGGAGTTCCCATCCTGGAAGCTACAGAGTGCTCTGGCTCTGGTCAGAAATGCCATTAAATCTTCAGTGTTCAAGAAGATCTTTAATGATGCATTAAATTCAAAGAATTCTCAATTCAGAAGTTTTATGCCAAAAGCAAAACTTGTTAGAACAGTTTTTTTTTTTTCCTTCTGCACTGTAAAAATTGCAAGCTGTCCTCTACAGGATGATACAGAGGCTGTCAGTCAGTTAATTTGTTGCTCAAACACCTACAGTTTTACAACCTTGTTTAGCAGGCTTTTTTTTGGTATGTCCGCACAGAAACCTTCCCCAGAGAGGGGTTCTGAGACAGTTTTGTCAAATGCTGCCCAGGGGCTTTTCTTCTTGTCTTGTTGTGTTTGTATGGCCTATACAGCAGATTCATGCTCTGCAGAATCAAAGAACAGTAATTATAGGCAAAGTCTCTGAATCTGTAAATCTGTATGTTTCAGCATGTGGGGTGACAGGAGCAGGTTTTGGAGGAACGGGTCTCTGGTGGCTCCTGTTGATGTTGCCTGGGTTGTGAGTGCCCCAGGGTCATAATTAGAGAGGAGCTGTACTTTGTCCTCACCCTTGTCTCCAGTATCTCCTTTCAGGTATCATATCAGATGTACGCTTACCCCTGGATATGGTTTTCTGTGCTAGATCAGGTCTGCCTGAGTTCATTCTGCCAGAAGTTTTCTTCCAGGGTCTGTCACCAGCAGTACATGGTGACCATACATAGGTACATCCTACAAACCATTTTGCCTTTGTTTTAACAGATGGTACAGAAAACATTGAAACAACAAACTTTATGCATGTGTTTTGATGACTGGCTGCTTCTTCCTGCATGGTGATCCTGGTGTCCCTTTGCTGAACAAGGGGTGCTGCTGCTGTCAGAGCAGCACTCTCAAACAAGAGTTGCTCTCACTAAAGGGAAGCTTTCTTTTTAAGCTATTTGTGTTCCTTTCACTCACTCTGTGGATAATTGTTTATCTTGTTTCAGTTATTCTTCTTCTTTTCATGGTTAAACTCAAAGAGTAAATATCCCTATACCCATGCCAATACTCTTTGATAGCCAAAGGGCAGAGCCAAAGCATTTGTTGTATCAAGCACTCCTGAGAAGGCGTAGTGAGGGCACCTTGTGCAGGTTGTCCTGAAGCCAGTGGCTGTTTCTGAAGGGTCAGCTGAGTACCTCTGGCTTCTTCCTAACTTTGCTGAGTCTTGGTCTCTTGGACTCTTGGTCTCTTTGCACGTGCGGCCTGAGGTAGGCAAGTATCTGTGCACAGCCACCTCCTCAGGAAGCAATCACCATACCTTTGAAAAACTTCTTGGGTGTGCCAGCATTAAGTGCTGGGCGTTTTAAAAGTGACATCAAGACCATAAGCCTGAATTCCACAGTCTGTAGTTAGAGGAGCCTACAGGAGGCCAAAGGGTAACAGTAAAGCAACAGGAGTGAGAGACAACTGGATGTAGAAGGGAGGGCAGCACTTGGTGGTTGGAAGGGGTGCAGGCCCCAGTTGTGGATATATTTACTGGAGGATGACCTGCTGAAGGCATCACTGAAGACCCACTCTGAGTCGTAACAGAATAGAAGCAAGGCCTGCACTGCTGAGTGGTGACCTGCATCCGAATCTTCGAAGGGAAATAGGATGGCCTCCATCCTGTAACTTGTCACCTTGAGTTTGGATTAAGAATAATTCAGTTTATAATAATTTCTCACAGAAAAAGACAGTGTTAAAAAGCTTCAGGTGACAAGATTCTGCAGGAGAGGTCTGTCTGTGTTTTACGGAATAAAGCTCATCTAGGGCAAAGGACTTCAGGTGTCTAAGAATTTTCCTGTAGCTCCTCTTCCCCTGTACTATGCTTCGTGTAAAGATCATCTGGCCTAAGGTTATTAATTGCTTGTCAGTTAGTTTGAAAACCTCTGGATCCAGAGCTTGCCCTCTTATAATACATAGTTTTTTTTTTTTATTATTATTTCCTTGCAATATAAGAAGTGTGGGCCTGGGGGCTTTATCCCCAGCTGAATTAACACCCACCTCTCAGGTGTGGTCGGCAGCCTCTCTGTGTGCAGATCTGTGTGGCGCCCAGAGCTGGCACTGCGGCCTGCTGGTAACTGTAGACAGTACTGGATCGTATGTCCCAGCTGGTATTTCAGCCTCCTTTAACGTTTTAAGAGTTAGAATTGAACAAAAGGCTATCTCAGGTTTGACAACTTCAGCTTACTGGAACTGGTGCTGAGCGCAGAGCAAAGAAAGCGGAGTGGTTCATGTCTGTGTGCATTCAGCAAGGGGATAATGTATTTTCATTGGTTAAAAAAAAAAAGGACATTTCCCACTTCCCCCTGTACAAGATAGATAAAATGTGGGTGGTGATTGAATCTCTTCAGCTTCTGTTCCATTGCTGTGGAGACACCCTGCTCCTCTAATGTGTGGAGGAAGAGCTGCTCATCCTAGGGATGCCCTGTGGGAGGCTGGCAGGGTGCAGGCGGCTGTGGGCACAGCTGTAGTCAGGGCAGGGCTCTGCTAACACTGTGCCTCGTCCTCGGCTCTCCTGCAGACCATGGAACCAGCATTTAGCTGGCACCAGGCTCCACTGTTTTGGCTGATAAGGTTTAGTGTAAACAAATGCGGGTCTGTGAATTATCTGGCATGAGAATCAGTTAGGGGTGCTGGCTTCCTATAGCCTTAATCTCGTTGGCCTAAATGATTTATAAACTGGCAACATGATAAATGTTCTTTTAAGTGGACAAATCACATTGAAGAGGTGTAACTTTCTGTCAGTAAGTAACATGACCGCTTCTCTTAGGGGAAGAATAACAATCACAAGGAGCAGTAAGGGTAACAGGATCACAAGTAGGCATATTCCTTCTCTGCAGCATAAATCATTAGAAGGGCACTTCTTTCTTCCCGCTTTGCTTGTCCTTCTTCGTCCTTTCTTCTTTTTTTTTCCCCTTTTGGTACTATTTTCTAGTGCTTCCATATCATTTTGGAAAGCTAAACCCTCCACTTGATTTGTGCTGCAGTTTCTTCATAAATCTTTGAAGCTTGTCTCCATCAAGCTGTATTTTCCATTAAAATATCGTTCCCAGGTGATTTCCAATACTATGAAAAACATGTAGCCATAAGTCTTTCACTGATTGTTTATTATCTGTTTAGGTGCTCCTGAGGATTTTGACAGCTAGGACTTGTATCATATGTAATGTAATAAAAGTGAATGTCTTCAGCATAACAGGGATAGCTGGCCCTTCGTTTCTGTCTGCCAGGGCTGTATTTGTTTTCTGTGTTTTTTTTTTAATGTGAAACTTTGGGTCTGCTCCAAATCACATCAGCTTAAACTTTGTGTTTTCTTTGCTGTATGGATGAACAAAAGGCAAAAGAATATCCAAGCAAGACACAACAAAAGCTTTCCTGTTATAAACAGTGCAGGAAACAGTAACAACAAAGCTAGTATTTACTCTGGTGGAAGAATAGTTTTACTTCATCTGGTTTCCAGCATGGATACACGCTTCTCCTCTGGTTGCAGGAGATGCAGCAGAACATTACGTCTGTTTTGTATAAAGAACATCTTTTGCAGTTCTCCTTGGCCTTAAGCTTAGTATTAGGATTACAGGATCAGCCTTGTATGTAAGAACTGATATATGGTAGTAAACCTAGGCAAGAAAGAAAACCTTACCCCAACTCACACAGTGTATTGTGAGTTCAGTTCATCAACTCCCTGTCTTCGACTACCAAAAGAAATGTTGCATTTCCTTGGCATCTGTGCTGGCCTGTGCAATGCATTGCAAGGAATCCAAAGCTGGCCTGGCAGTGGGCTCTGGGTGAGTTTGGCTTAGGAAAGGTTGGCAAGGATGGCCCCAACACACAGTGGGGGCAAGGAGACTGGCCAGGAGATAGGTGGCCTAGTTTGTATTTGCAGGCCCTGTAGCTGATTTCAGTGTCAGTCTTGTGTGTTGCCTCATTTTTATTTTTACTTTTTCCCCCATCGGTGTAGCAGGGAAGTATTGATTATTATAGTATACCACTGCAGGGCTTGGGAGGAAAATAACTAATAATTATTAGTAGGATTTGTAATGTGAAAGTTGGCTTTGTAGAAGCAAGCAGAATAATCACTATGGTCTGGAAAACTACCCAGTCTGGACTGCAGTGCCCTTGTAGCATGGAATGTCCTCTCCCTGCCCTGCATAGGTGTATCCTTACTTTACTTCCCAATGGTGTTTGTGGAGTGGCTAAGAAGATTTTATATAACCTCGGCTTTGCATTGTATCTTTACCAGTTGGACCTCAGAACTGGTTATCCAATGAGAAACTGCTGTTTCCTAAATGCTTGGTAAAGCACTTAATTGTGAAAATAACTAGTTTAACTTACAACATCAATTTGAAAAATTACTCATTAATTTTTGAGGTGAGCCTCAGCCTGGAGGACAGAACTACTGATCTCATCTGTACCTAAAACCTTGGCTTTGTTTGCTAGCAGGCGTGTCTGATCTGCAAATGAAATTTGGCTTACTGTCTCCATTTCCTTATAAACACCCTTGACTGCACCTTTGGCAGAGCACATGATAATTAAGCAGTTGTGGCTTATACTGCGCAGACTGAACAGGGCTGACAGGGAAGAGTTTGCATGAGTAGCATGCCACACGGCAATACTGTTTTCCTCTACTTTCCAGTGGCATTTACTAGCAGGGTAAAGAAGAAACCCTTGAAGAGCTGTGTGAGCTTAAAATGTTGGGTTGTTTTCTTATTTGCTCAATATAACTGATTATCTAGGCCTAAATTATCAGTGCAGCTGGTGGACAAATAATTCAGCATAAACAGAGAGCAGGAATTGAAGAGGGTGAGATCTAAACAAGAATCACTATTTGAGAATTGCTTTACCTACCTCCAAGAGTTTCAAAGCATTCAGGACTCATTTAAATTTACTGAATATACTGGATGGTTCAAGTTGCAGGTTTTGTTCTGACCTCCATAGACCGTTAACAGCAGAATTCCACCTGGGGAATCTTTATCAGTAGATGTGGTAGATGCATTTTTCACTATTTGAAAATAAATATACTCAAAAACTGGAATAAGTCCAACTACTGTAAATTGACTTCTAAATATATTTTTAATATGTTTTGTTTTCCAAACAGAAGTCTGCTAGGTCTTTGTTTCTGCTGCATATTGACCACCACTAGCAAAGTAATTCCCATGGAGACCTTTCTTTTCCTCAGGTGTCATCTTCTGTATAGCTTTTAGTTGGCAGATTTGCCATTCTCCACCCTCAGCCCTGACTATAGGACTCCACTGTCTAAGCCTCAGCCTCCCTTTGTCCACAGCATGCAAGGAATGTTCCCAGACACACCAGATAAATAATTATTTGGGGTGTCCTGAACCTTCCAGAAGCCAGGGATACAGTGCACAAAGGCTCTTCCTTTCAGTAGTTGATTGGCTTGCAAATTTACTCCCAGTGTGTTCCGTCATCCTTAGTTTGTAATTTTAGTACTGATTCTCACCTGAAATGAAAACCTCTTAAAGAGCAGAGGCTGGTTCAAATAAAACCCTCTGGGTTACGATCCCTTCATTTAGAGACAAATGACCTGCTCATTAATGCCATTTGCCTTACAGTTGGCTATTAGGTATTTCCGTACTAAGCAGAGAATCTCTTCTGTCCAGTGTTGTAAACTAGCTCAATAGCACTTCACCTTCTTCTGCATCATGGCAGTTGAAAAGAGAAGATTGGGAATGTAGGGTTCATTTACTGGCCACTTCAGCATTGCAAGAGGTCTCCTTTTTTTTTTTTTTTAATTATTTCTATTTTTTAGAAAGTGGAAGTGCATAGGCAGGATATTTTCTTTCCTCAATAAGGACATTGAAACTGGAAGATGCCAGGGCTTTACTTCCGACTCTCAAAAAGGATGTAATTCCCAACAGTCCTGGTGCTGTTGTTTTAGGGGTTTATATGACTGAACTTGCCAGTTTGGGAGGAAGAAAAAGGTTTATAATTCACAGCTTATCTTTCTTGCCTTGCTGCCCTTTTCAATCCAGGCCTACAAGCTCCACTTTCATTTATCTTAGTGCATCAATCTTTCCTGAAGTCTTGAGGACTATGCAGGTTTGGTAGCAACCTGCTCTGTTAAGCCACATTATACAATTATTTTTGTGATTAAGGTCCTGTGGTGATTTGGCATGTGCTATTCCTTTCATTTGTTTCAGGAAATTGTCATTCTCAGCTTTCCCATCCTCATATTGTTGTAGTCTGCTTCAGGACAGCAGATGTGTGGTCAGAGGGTGCTCCAAGGAGAACTCTATAGGTGGGCATGAGTATGGACATAGTTACATATGTCCATATGGCTGATGGAATAGGATGAATTTCTGCTACTAAACCTTCCCTCCTGGGGCCAGACGCTTTGAAGTAGGATCTGATGCAGACCGTTATCCTTGAACTATCAGTGATGTTGTCAGAGCATGTCATCACATTTTCCTGTAAAATCTAGTTTGTTCATTTACTGACACTTCCAAGTCAACCAGTGGTTAATATGCAATACTATGTAAATTGGTTGGAGCTGATTACATAAATAGCACAGGGTTTCATTAAAAATTTGCAGTTAGTATTGCTGGTGATGACATGTGAAAGTTGGGATCCTCGCTCTTCCTGTGCATGCACAAAAAAAAATCAAGAATTTGGTTATAAATTTCTCACAGATTAGGCGTGAGATATGCTTTTGTATACTTTTTTGACTCTGGAGTATGCTTTAGGCTTTTGTACACTTCCCTGAACCCTAACAGAGACCTCCTTTGTCTATACGTTAATTGGGATTCTCAAGTAAGCTTATGTGACTAAGAGGTTTGCAACTTGTCAGTTGAACTGACAAAGTCCAGGAAGATGCAGTGAGAAATGTGAAATATTACTTTTTTTCCCTAAAACTTATACCTTCCCTTAGGTAGAGACGCAGAATGGTTTCTTCCTTGCCATGGCCCATGGCACTGCCATGAACATGCAGTTGCTTGGACTCCAGGTCAGTTTTAATAAGGATGTACCACAGTCCTGAACTGTGGTAGGACCATGGCTTCCACTGTCAAGATTCACAGGCTTCTACATTCCTTATGGTAATTATGAAAATTATTTGATGCTATGAATAATTGAGAGAACTTCAGAAAAAGAAAAAGGGCTGGCTTTTTAATCTTGTGTTTTGTTTTTCTTCATTTTCAAACTTGTGGTTTCCAAATGGCAATGACTGTCATTTCTCTCAGGCATAACTCAATTAAGGTAAGTCTCATGACACTTCATATTTTCTTGATTTGTACATAGAAATTGTCTGTCAAGAATAATGCCATTTTCTGCTGAGTGTTTTTGCGTTTCCAAACTTGGAATGTGTTCTCTATGGTCTTTGTCATTTGTTGTGCTAGGGTGAATGTTCCTGATTTGCTCTTTGAATATTTGATAAAGCAAACAAATAAAACAATGGGATAAATAAAACAATGGGGTAACAATATTTGCCCTGCACTGGCTCCTGCACATCTTCATCTTGCATTCAAACAATTGTTCTTACTTTAAGTAGATGTTGTAGTAATAGATGTATACTAAGTAGATGTAGTAGTAGAAGTAATGTGCAGCTGGATCATTACTGAACCAACTATGTAACCAAGGGATATGGCCTTTATCAAATTTAATAAAACTTTCAGGACTACAGAAAGAATGCACTCGTCTTTAAAAATCATGCTATTCAAATGAAAGCTTAACAAACTCAAATTCTTGTTTGTAGAAAGCCAGCCGATCATTGTTTTCCAATAGGAATTACTAATTTTAACAAAGCACTGTATTTCTTTCGATGCTTTGCAATGGCAGTCATGTTTCATGTTGAGTATTTTTTCTTTCCCTTTGACATGGAGATCAGAATCTGGCCTGTATGTTGTAATTAATGGTAAGAGAAGTATACAAATACAAGCATGTCTAAATACGTAAATACAAGTCAGGCTATTAATTCAGAGCCTTGCCACATTTATTAATGTTCTGTGTTATGAGATTAAAGCTATAACTTAGTTATGTGAATTGCATCTCTTTAGCAAGTCATATATTAACCATAATTTTTAAAGGGTGGAGTGTGATTTATTGAACACTGTAAGAAAAAATAAGGTAAATGAGTTAGCTCAGGGGTGGGGCAGCAGCAAACTGCTTGTGGAGACTCTTACTCTTGGAGGTGATAGAGGTTAAATGCATTACAGAGCTTATAGGCTCGTTCCCCAGGGAGAACAGGGGCCAGGCGTTTCTAGCTGACAAGTCAAGGACACCACATACTTGCCCTCCTTGCTAATGGTAAGATGCTGAGCTGATAGCAAGGTTGCAGTGGCAATTTTCAGAGAGAAAAATGGAACACAATAGGTAGCTCCTAATTAGAGAGGAGGGCAATGTGCTGGGACAATCTTAGCATTTCTGAAGGCACAGTGAGTTTGAGATGCAAGCCTGGACTGTTATTAAAGCCTGAGCGGCCAGGAGGACATTTCAGTTCAAGTTTCCCCAAAAAACAGCACTCTCCACTTGAACTTTTCGTAAGGAGAGCTTGTGTATCAGACTCGTTTCTGGTCCTGCAGTACCAAAGCCGATGTGCTTCTAGCATCTGGCTCTGTAGATGGATTTTCACTCACCACTGTCCACTTCAAATCCCTGGCTTTACTTAGGAGAGATGGAACACATCTGTAGAAACAGGAGGGAGGGATGTGCTGCAGCGATGAAGTGGGTCATCAGTGGGCCTGGGCACATGAAAGAAGATGCTTGGGGAGTGGTTGGATTGCTGTGTGAAGGGAGAGAAAGTTGTAAGGAGATCAGGGTGCAACAGTGAACGAAGGGAAGAATTGAGGTACCCTATGTAAGTGAATGGAAGTGCAGGGAGTGAAGGGAGCAGCAGCTCCAGTGGATCCTGGTGTCACAATTCAACAATTATTTCACATTAAATTCAGGAAAAAGAGGCCTTCTAGCTGGCAGACTGAGTAAGATATCCATGAGGACTTGTCGTGGAGAAACGCAGCAAACCAAAGCTGTAATTCCTTCTAACATCACTTTTCACAAAAGTCCCGCAGAAAGGAGAGGCTGTATAGCTAAGCAGGTGGAATATGTTGCATGGAGATTTTTCATTCTTTAGTAAGAACCAAAATTAAGGAATTAAGTCTTAGACACTGTCCTGAAGAGCATGAAGAGAGAATGAGGACATAATAGATATCATGAGAGCAAGAAGGACTTGCAGAAGACTTGCTTCAGGGTGCAGTGTTCTGCTGCAGTGGCACAGACCTTCTGCCAGAAGGGAGTGAGAAAGCAAAGCTGTGAGTTTTACATGTTGGCTGGAACTGGCTTTCAACCCTACAGTTCAGTAGCAGAGATGTGCAAAACGTTGCAGTAGATCACACTGAAGGTGGAAGGAAATACTTCATTGATGTAGGTACATCACACTCACACAGCAGCAAAAGGCAGTCACTGCTGCCCTGCCGGGCTGCTGCATCTCACCAACAGCCTCATGAAAGCACCCTCTGTAATCCTCCACTGTGAGCTTTAGGCCTCAGTGAATGATAGGACCTTTTGCTGGAGGAGGGAGAGTTGTTTGGAGAATGAAATTTGGTAAACTGCAACCTCCCAGTGAACCTGCTGGGGCTGATTTGCTGCCAGCCCCTGGGAGCAGAGCTGCAGTACTCAGTTCCTGAATCCCATCAGCTCCCACAGCCTGGAGGGTTCACGCTGCTCAGTCTGGCACCTCTTCCCATGTCAGAACAAGGCATTGTGTGTGCGATTTCAACATGTTTCTGGTTTTGTTCTAACTGCCAAGAAACACTGGTTGTGTTATTATGAAATGATTGAGGAGCATTTGCTCATACAAATTTGTTTTAAGAGTTTAGTAATTAAATGTCAACACACGGTATTGGTGTCTGAAAAGCTCTCGAGCGAAAGCCCTGCTCTAACTTGAAACTATAATATGCTGTTTCTGTTCTCGCAGAACAGATTTGTTTGGAACAGCCTATTCAAGAGAACGCATCTCGCTGCAACATGCACGGTCCTTGGCCTTCAAAGGCACCCTTGTGCAAAGGGCGTGTTGCATTAATTTGTTCAGCCAATTTAGGGTGTGTGGCATTAATTTGTTTGGCCAATTTGTTTAGAATCTGGCAGAGCATAAGTGCTCGGCTCAGTGTCTGTGCATAACGCCTGTCTCATCTCTGCACCAGATCTCAAGGTTTACCACACGGTGCCTGGCCACACCTCGAGTCCGTGCTCAAAAGAAACAAAGGTAGGAGCTGAGTTGCCTTCCAAAAGCGCCTTGTTGGGCATTTATACTTGGAACTGATTTCCAGCTCTGGGAGTGAGCTCGTGTTTGAACCATTGTTCAAAATTTGAGCACCCATGGTCTTCATTGGAAGTTCTGCTCCGAGACATCCAACACTGGGCTTTACAGTGAGTTACTGATGAAAATCCTCATCTTAATATTTTGGCTGAACAGTCCTCAAGGCCTGGAATAAGAGCTGGCTGGAAAGACTGTAACATTCTTCTCCCTTCCATTAAAATTTCATTCTCACAAAAGATTGCGATAGCAGCCAGCTTTCTTCAGAATTTAGGCTAAATGTCCTGAGACTTGTGCTGTCATTCTGGGAGCACATTTGTATTCTACACAAGATGGAGCAAGTTCATGGCACAGCTTTTGCTTGACTTAAGGAAAGCCAGACTTCACCCTGGGCATCTACACTTGCTGGATGTAACAGAGTGGAGCAAGAAAAGATACCCAGCCCTCATGTGTGTGCAGCTGGACCTTCATGTACACACACATTGTGAGCTGCGGTCAGATCGTGGAGCAGCATGAGAACTGGGTGAAGTTTGTCATGAAGCCCTCATGCAGTGCTTCTGGAAAGGGGTGTGAATTGGCCAAGACTGGGAGCCAGGTCTCGCTGATGCAGGCTGTAGGGTGTCTGTTTTCCACAGCACGTGTGAAGTGCTGAAAAAAGCAGGCATGCAGGAGTGTTCACATTTCCCGGAACAGGACTGAGTATTTCAGAGTGCGTTAAGGATACTCACGGGTGACCTACAGCGAGCTATATGCTGTGCAATCTAAAGCCAAGGGCTTTATGTCAGGCTTAGAGATTTTGAATGGTAACGCACTTTTCAAAGAGCCTCGAAGTAATTAGCCTTTCACTTCAAGTTGACACGCTTACACTTTTAATATCAAGAATAAGGAAAAAGACTAAGGCTTCTAACCTCAAATCCATAGCAGCTTAGGCACTTTCACCTCACAGGTTTTGTTATGACAGCTCTTTGTTTGGCTGATAGTGAGTGGTGTTTTGAATAGAAGTGCTTTTGCTGCCTGCTTTGCTACTTTCCCGTAATAAGGGGGGACTTGGAGGTTATGCAGCAAGGTGCTAATTGACATTAACACTCAAGACAGGAAATGCTGACACAATTTAAAATTAACATCCTGTCAATATACTGCTGACCTGTGTTAAATGTGTGCTTTGTCAAACTTTCAGAATTAGATTTTAATACAGAAACAGTGTAACGCTGGGAACTTTGCTGGTCCTGAAAAGGCTGAATTTAATATAGTGAGAAGTCACCCAACTGCTTTCCATTTTAGCTTATCTTTTCCCAAGGAGTGAAGTCATTCTTGGCCAGAGAAAGGTTGAATATATAAAGTAGCCTAAAAGAGCTAAAAATTTATTTGTTAGTAGTCAGACTAAAATTTTCTTACAGTTCCCGGTTGTAGATGTTGCCTTACCAATGGCTGAGTCCTAGACGTGGATTTTTCCAAAGGCTGCAGTGCAGATATGGCAACTTGTATCCAACCTGTTTCTGCACCTGAGCCTTAGCCTAAAGCAGATGGGAACAGAGAGAGGTGGCGTGGGGCCATCCCTACCCCCTTGCTAGCCTATGTTTTTGTGCTTTGAACAGAGCTAGGGAATAGCTACATGCTCTAGGAAGATTCTCACTTTGTGGATGGTATTGCTGATTGCGTCCATGAATTGCCCCTCTGGCTGCTCACAGAGAGCTGCAATGGGATGGCACAGTGAGCAGCCAAGTCCCCTCATAGGAACTGATGGTGCTGCTCAGTCAGCAGGTCAGAGCCCTTGCCTCGGGGAGGGCGAATTGCGTGAATTGGGATAGCGCCGAACAAGAGAAAACAGAGCACGCTTGGGTGCAGTCTGATCTGTGGAGGAGGCTGTTTGCTGAACATTAATCAGAGGTTGTCCCAGGCATTAGGAACAGCAAGAAACACGGCACAAAGCCAAGAAAAGGTGATGAAGAAAGAGGAAGCAACGTGAGGAGGAGACTGGGCTGCGTGGCAGGAGCAGGAGGTGGAGCAGGGCAGGTTGAAAGCAGAGGTGTTGCTGAGGGCAGCCCTGTGCAGGCATGATGAGTGTGGAAATGTTTCAGGAAGGTGGTGCAAACTGCATATCACTGCTGGCAAACTTTCTCTAAGAAAACAGTAAGTGGGTGGCCCGTTGCTGTATGTGCTTCCCACTGATGGCTCCTGGGAGCAGGCCAACATTGTGTGTTTCAGTTAAGGTTACAGCAAGACTGCCAAAATGTTGTCTGTAGTGCTGGTTCTGCAAATTGTTTGCACAGGGCATCTATTGCCATTAATAACTGAGCGCTCCAAAAGGGAGCTGCTTCAGATCCTGTGTGGAAATGAGGAAGGTGCTCTGGCAGTGAGATGGGGCCTGAAGCAGAGCTCTGGAGCTGCTACCACAATGGGGAAGATCTGCAAAGTGGCTGCTGGGTGCTCTCATCCGGTTCTGCTGAGTGCTTTCAGGGTGGCTACTCTGTGCTGGTGTGGGAAAGAGGGAACTTTATGGATAAAATGTGCTTTCAAGACCTGGGTCTTTGCTCTGAAATCAGTTGGCAAGTGGCTCTCAGAGCAAAATAGTCACTGTCAAATGGGGCTGTGTTTTGCTCTGCAACAGTCCATGCCCCTCTCCCTCCCTGAAAAAAAAAAAGTATTTTTTTGTACAAAACCCATTAATTTTTAGAAGCAGAGCTATCATGGTCGTACTGTGCTCTTGGGAAGGAAAAGAATTGCCTTCCACCACAAAATGTTTACATTGGCTGCCAAGGTTTCTCCTGATTTCCTCTGTTGGGAATGAATAATTAAGGAGTTAACTGCGAGGTGAAAAAGGCCTCTATGTGTTTAAGTCTAGTGTCAGAGCTTCCCAAGGACAAAGCTTCTAGCACACAGAAAGGTTTCCCTGTCAAGCAGATGAATTCAGTAGCTAAGCGAGATGCCAAGAAGAGGAGTCAAACAAAGAAGAGAATTCCCAGTAGGAAGCTTTTAGTATGCACTTACAACAGGTACTGCATGAAATGGGTGTAGAGAACACATATGTGGGACACACAGGCAACGCACATAAGGTGTTAATAGTCCTAGCTGATGCCAAGGAAGAAAGAGAGCAGACAGGGTCAGCTACTGTTTCCTGAGCTAAATGTTCCTTTTCTTATAGTGGTCAGAGCCAGGGGTAGTTTTACAATGTGCAAAACATGCTCTTGTAATTAAAATGAAACTCACACTGACAGAGAAAGGAGATGGTGAATGTTGACCTCACATGCTGCATCTGTAGAGCATTTGGGGACACGTTCCTTTAGCAGGAGCAATGTTGGCTTTTGATAGCCTTTTGTAGTAAAAGGTGGGCAGGAACACAGTTCCCTGTTGATCTGTATGCACTGCGTGAAGCCGTTTCTCAGAAGGCAGTGCTGTGGTGCTTCACAACACGGAACTGCCCAACTGCAGTTTTTTGATTTTCATTCTTCTCTTTGGAAACAGGGGTGTTGCCACTGCTTGTAGGCAGTAGAAATTAAAACAAAAAGTAAATAAAAGAAACAAACAGCTGGGCAGGTTTTAGCTATCTGTTCTGCTGGCTCTCTGCTGCCAGGCCTTTCAGTGCAGTGTTTGCGTAGCTATTTAGGCAGGTAGGCCCCAGTGCCCCTTACTGGTTTGTCTGCCCTACTGGGGCTTGTAAACCTGCCCTTCTGGAATGGGACTTGGCATGGGAACCTTTCAGAACTTCACCTGTGCTCCAACACACCTTGGCTAGTAGTGGTGGGCCTGCAGAGAGCACTGTGGTTGCCTATGTCCACCCCTCCTCGATGGCTGGCTGGGATCTCAGCTGTGGTGCAGTGCATTGCCAGGAGCTCTTTTGCTGTCCTGGAGACATCTCTGCTCAGGTCTTCTGAATTAACGATTTAAGGAGAGAATGGGAAAATCTGATCCCAGTCCTCCTAGACTTTCTAACCTCCTGTTCCAGCCAAAGAATCAACAAGTATATCATCTTCCTCGTGCTGAGATAAGATCCCTTAAGAGGCAGAGTGCTCTGCCTTCCATGCATGAAAGGTTAATTTAGAGCATGTGGTACCTGTGCGTGTTGAGCAAATGGAGAGCTGGAGGGATTCTTTTTATCCCTCCCATTCTCTTCATGTTGGCTGGAGAGTGCAGGTTGAACGTCTGACTTCTTGTTACGGAGCACCTCTCCATCACCCGAGCCCTTTGTCAATTCACCAAATGTGACAATTACAGCATTTCAGAGATGAGACTTTCTAATCCTATTACTCATTCATCAACCTGCGGATGATAGCAGAAGCCAGATCGAACAGTGCCAAAAGAGCAGTGAGGAGCCTTCTCCAGTGCTGTGAAACTAGGCTTAGCTCAGGCACAATAGGTGTGTAATTTAAGGTTTTGTTGAGCTGAAATCCAATCACATACTTGACTGGTAGATCACAGAAAGACACAGACAAAAAGAATGAGATAATTCTACCTCACACAAACACTTGAATCCGGCTTTGACTTATTAACAAGTGTGTGATCAACCTTACACTGTTTCTTTCTTTTTTTTTTTCCTTTGAACCTAGAGATGGGATGGGACTGAAATACTTTCACCTACTTGGGTATCAGCCAATAATTGAAAAAAATAAGAATACTAGAAGGGAACAGAGGAACTCACTTTGACAAATAAGTGGAAAAAGTACAGATGCTTATTTTATGAAAGATCTGAAAATATAACTTCTGGGCTTAGCTCTGTATTATCCTGTCAGCATCTGGTGCCTATTGCTTTCTCAAGGATGGAGAGAATGTAGTGTACAGGAGAAGAACAAAGCTAAAAAAGCTAAAAAAAAAAAAAAAAAAAAAAAAAATTACACTGTGAGCCTTACTGCTCTATTTCTTGCAACTAAAATACTCCTTTTGTTTTGTCTTCTTTCAGGCGTGTGCTGCAGTTGCCAGAGGAGTGATGGGGGCTTTCAAGGGTGTGTGATGGGGGTGCCACCACAGCCACGCAGCTGCCAGAGGGCAGTGGAAACGTGGAGGTGAGGATGGGGTCTTAAATTCAGCCTTTTGTGAAACCAGAAAAGTGGATGTTCTCTTTTCTGTATTTAAAGAGGCATTTTTTAATTAGGCAACTGTGTAATTTAAATTCACTCCTCTAAAAGGCAGTGTTCAATACAGCCTGCTCTAGCATGGCCTTTATACGTTGACAAAATAAAGCATAGGGCATGTTAAATGCTTTGGCAGGAAAGCCCTCTGCAACAGGCATATTGATAATGGTGACAGGCATAAAAGTAAGTGCTGTTTTTCCATGTAATACAGCAGTCTGTCCAGCCCCTTTGGTCAAGTAGAAGACTTCTATCAAGACCAAACTTCAAAAAAAAACCCACATTTCTGCTGTTTTTTGTGTGTGTCTTGAGCTCTTCAAAATAACAAGCTTTTGCATGTGGAATTAGTGGTACATGGATCTGGTACTACCCTGTGGGTGTTGTGACCTGGATGCTTAGGAATACAGACACCCCAAACTAGAATAAACATGAGTAGGAGCTTACTGCTAGGAAGAATGACGGAAAGGTTTAATGACTCAGTTGTGGCAGAGAACTGAGTGCCCTGATATGAGGGTTGATAAAGCTCTTTTTAAACTTTGCCCATCAAGAAAATGCCTTCAGGGCATGCAAACTGATGTGTAAGGCTCCAACTGCAGTGGTCACTAGTGTGCAGTCAGCACAGCATAATGCATTGCTCAAATGTAAACTAGTTAGCAGAGAAGTCTGCAGCAACAGGTAATGCTTACAGTGCTTGTACCAAAAGAAAGGAACCAAGCTGGGGTACAAGTAATGCAGTGATGGGGGAAAATGAAATGACAACAAAACCCAAAGACCTAAGAAGCTCAGGGGGATGAACGGGAAGTGGGGGGGAATCCTTGGGGTCAAAAAGCTGAAATGAAACTTGGCATTAGTCTTAAGAGATCAGGCAGTGTTTTGCTTAAAAACAAACAAAACAAAAGCCAAAATTATGAATTTGTAAGATCCTAGACTTGAAAGCATAAAGAAACAGCATTAGTGGAAAGATTCTTCCTTTTTTTTTTTTTTTTTAATAAATGAATTAGTGGGGGAAAATCCCTCAACAATCCAACTGGTATTCAAACATGACAGAGACTTTCAATAATTTGTAGGAATATGGGAAGATTCATGTACGTTCCAAGCAAAGGGGGGGAAAAAAGATATCCACAGCCCAGGATAATCTTAGAAGCTCAAGCTGGAGTCTGACTTGCTTCCCAAACTACAGAGATCTCATAAACATAGAGATTTAATTCAGCAATATAAACTCTGACATTTGACCTGACAGTTGCCTTGGGGACATTAGCTAAAATAGCCTCAGCTTTAAAATTGAAATATGAACTTCTGAAGGCTTTGGTAGTTGCTTTCTGGTGCCACTGAGACAACCAACAGAAATATTGGCTGCTGGATACATCAGCATCACTAATTTAGGAAGAAACTGGTGATCTGCAGATATCCTCTCATCCTGCAGTGTTCTTTTCCCTTGGTCAGCAGATGCAGGTAGCTCAGCTGTCTTTCTCCAATGCTAGGACAGGAGTAGTTTCACCATCTCTCCTACTTGTTGTCAGGAGACCAAACAAGTAGCTGGTTGGTGCTGCTTTGCAGTTAGTATGTGGGGTGGTGGTGCTGCCCTGCAGATGTGGCAACCACAGCAGTGACCCCAGGAAGGCTGCAGCAGCACAAATGCAGCTGTAAGTGTGCCAGTGGTTTGAGGGCTGTAGGTGCTTGGTGGGATATATTTGATGTCACTGACCCCGAGCTGAATCAAGAGGGGAAGGAGGAAACTGCATTCAGTACATTCTGTATAACTACGTCTGTTAATGACCTGTGCCTGCCGAGATGTAAATGTGTGCACAGTTCAGTGCTTCAGGTGCTCCACAGACACACATGCTCGCTCATTGTTGCTGTATTTTTAATAGGTATGCTCTTTTTGTGATACTCTGTGGCTCCAAAATCCTACCCAGACTAACAGGGAGTAAATACTTTTGTTGTCAATTGCTTCCAGATGTCCTAGAGGGACAGGAGTGGTACTGGTTTGAGTTTGCTTAGAACAGTGCACCTGCATACACCCCTGACCCAGCTCTCCTTTAGCTACCAAACCAGCAGCTGGGACAGCCAGGTGATTTTCCTGCTTTTGTGCAATCAAATAAAGACAGAGAGTTAAATTAACTTACTGATTGCTCTCTCTGATCATCACGTAGTTTTCTTTGTTCGCTCCCAATACAACAAGAACATAAGGAGCTTTCTGGACAGGACCATGCAAGAGCAACTGTCCCTGCTGCAGCCCATGGCGGACCTATGCTGGAGCAGGAGGTTCTGTGCAGGATGTTCTGTGCAGGAACTGCAGCCCACAGGAGCAGGATTATCCCGAGGTGCTGCAGCCCATGGAGGACCTTTTCTTTGTGTCTTTCTCTTGGTTCCTTGTCAAGCTCTTAAGAAAAGTCCTTCAGGGCCATAGAACTGGGGACGGGCTTGGCCTCCAAGAAATTCTAGCAGTGTCTCTGTAAATCCCAGGCCATTGATGTCTGTTGCTGCAAAGTGTCAGTCTGCACTGGTTGGTGACTTACAGCAGCAGTGCTTAACAAAGTTGAGTGAGGATGATGGTTGAGCATTTCTCATCCTAAGGAGCTACAGTGGCAGCTGTGAAGGGCTCCTACAGTCTGGGTGTGCTCTGAATAACCTCTCTCACTATGGTTCACATTAGAAATTTTGATTATCTGTCAGGCGACTGCTCCCCTTCTCTTGAGCTATCAGGGTTGCAACACTCTGTAGAAGTCATTTACTTGCCAGCGGTACCGTTAGCCCTTTGTGAACAATTAAGCTGAGGTCAGAGGTTGTAATATATCAAATTTGCGGACCGTATTAAATTTTATTTTTACTGAAAGGAACTTTTTGTCTCTTTTATCAGGAGGAAAATTAAGCTGTGAACTGGAATTCCATCAGGCTGTCTGCCGTGAAGCCCTGCGGCTTTAGCAAACAGGCAGCAGTGGTCAGAAATGACACTCAAAAGGTAAATTTATTTCTTTTTTATTAAAAAGGATAAGTTATGACCTGTACAGTATATCTTTGAAAAGGAGGGAACTTAACACAATGTGCTGTATTTTCCCACTTCTTTTAAAAAGATGGATTTTGCCCTGTACAGAGCTGTTATAGATGAGAAGGAAGGGGTGCTGAGCTGGGCTGCAGCCATGGGGTGCAGGTGTACCCACCTTCTTTGTCTGCCCCTTCTCTCACCAAACCCCTCAGCAGTTCTGCCACTAATTTGTAGGAACTGGATCACTTTCAAAAGTTCTGCTCCAACTTGCTGTCTGTGTGAATTTTTGCCGTTCTAAAGAAATTTTATTTTAAAACCTAAGTAGAGTGAAAGCCCTGGTCACACCCTGCCTTTCAGAGAGCAGACAGTTCTGGTATTCAAACACCAAATTCCCAGACGGGCTGGCTACCCAACCAGGCTGACTGTGCCATTGGCCTCTCCAGGGTTACATGCTGTGGAGGAAGGATTGCCTTTTGGGTCTGAGCATGCAAGCATGTGCTTGTTCTCTTCATCTGGGTATAAAATACCTCCTTCTGCCTTGCACAAGTATTAAAATATATGTGAAAACTTCAGTAACCTGCACACTGTTTTTGCAACTTGCTCTGTTGCCTGCAGTTGACTAGCTGTGGTCTGCAGGCCGACGTGTTTGATTTGGAGCACAGTGGCTGATGATAACAAGATAGGCTGCAAAGATCCTACAGCTTTTTCATTATTCTGTAAGATGAAGGGTTTGCCCTACTATACTTGCTGCTCGTTTCTCCTTTTTGCTGTACAGTGTTACGTTCCACTCATCCATATCTCCTGTGTTTCCACCCTATAGAAGGCAGAATTTCAACAGTAAAGAAAAGGAATTCTGCTGTGCTCTGTATAATTTGAATAACACCCTGTGGGATGAATTGTGCAATTTTAATATTCATTATCTCAAATGTAGACAATAGAATAGACTGTAGTAGGGAAGACTGATTAGCAGATCACCAAAGATAGGTCTCTTCCTCTTTTTTTTTCCTTTTAAACTTGGTCATTGCTAGGTGATAAGCAAGTAAAACATTTTCTCAAGACCTGAATCTTTGGTATTCAAAAACGTAATGCAATAACTGTGGAAATCATCCTTCAGTGAATGTATACATGGGAGCCCAAGAGCCATGGACAGAACTTACCTAAGACTTAGGCTTGGGCTGATGAGCAGCCCAGGCCAAGGGATTTCTGTCGCTCTCTCAACTCTAAATGAAAGGCAGGTTCTGAAGGGAGAGGAGAGCATGCAATCAGTCCACAAAGTGAATGGTAATGCTTTAATTATCATTCTATTGTTATTCTTCCTTTTTAGCTGCTTGGAGGTTGTGTAGTTTGCATATTCATTCCTTTAAATCTCACAAAGGTTTTGTTGTTGGCAAAAGTTTGACTGCAAAAAGAGGGCAAGCTTGTCATTAATAGGCTAGAAGGAAAAGAAGGAAGAAGGGCTGTTAACCCCACACTTCAAGAGGGGAAGGATCCAGGGTAGGTACTGTTTTTCAGAAATAGATACAAAGATGTTTTAGTAGGCAAGCACAAGTGTAATCACTTCTGGTAACTCACTTTGGGAGTGTAATGGAACTTAGCCCAGTAAAAAATTCATCTAACCCAGCGAATTGACCATTTTATAAAGGCTACAGTATTTGTCGGTGTCCTTCAAGAGAAGCTTTCCAGGAACTCATTTTGTTAAAATCTTCAGTGAAATACAGTTCTACATACTGAGTTAATTTCTTTGCCATAGAAGAAATGCATTCACAATGTTTTTGTTGGTACCTTTTTAGAAAGTGTCATGTAATTAATAGAGGACTTCCAGCTCCTCTGAAAGAAGGTGCTTTTGTTCTGCACAATCTTCACATCTAAGGAGGTAATATGACCTTGTAGAAATGCTATCACAACTGCAGCCTTCTTGATTAGTTTTTTATGTCCTCCTGTCATGCATTATTCTCATTACGTGGGCACTTCTCCAGGTTTTGTAACAGTACTGATTAGACATATAGGAGTGTGCTGGTACAGTGGGCAAAGTTGCAGCTTCTTCCATCTCTGCAACTGTTTTGAGAGGAAATGGGATTCTACTTCTTGTGCTGAGGTCAGGCAGTGTTAGAGATTTTTTTGAAGCTTAAGCCAACTGCGGTTATTGGGAGATGTGCATGTACCGGAGCAGACTGGGGTGATGCATAGGCAGAGGCTGAAAAAAAAAGGTTAAGGATGATTTGAAGAACATTTCCTATGACTGTAAAGTTAAAGGCATTGCAATTGATTCAGGCAGCAGCACTTTGCCTTTTCAGAATTGTGGTGTTCTGTGCACCTACTGCACATGAGCAGGAATCAGGAGAAGCCCACTGCAGGCTCTGCTCATGAGAGCTCTCTCCAGCTGTCATTGCATGTACTGAAAAGCAAGTCTCCATTGCAGATGATTTCCACTGTTGGAAGGTGATGTGTAGTGACTAAAAGGGTTGCCAAGGGTGAGCAAAAAAATAGACTGCAACAGTCAATAAATATATCCTGAGATTTTTCAGAGTAATTTCCATATTTATATGTAATATATTTTAATATGGCTGTACTTGCCCATCTGCTGTTTTTTTTCTTTTCCCTAGCCCATGCTGTCTCCAGGCCTGAGAATTGTTTTTTTTGTTGTCTTCTGTCTCTCAGGCATGATATAATGACAAACCAATTCTTCTGCTTCCTAGTTAATGAATAAGGTTTTGATTTTGTTTTTTGATTTGTTAAAGAAAGCCTAGCTTTTAGCTATTAAATGTATTGGTGATTTTTATGACAGATTCTCCACTACATTCTTGGTGCGCATAATCTTCAAGATTATTAAAGGAAAATTCTGAGATTTTCCATGCTTAGTGCTAATGTAGTACTTGTTTCGTAATGAAGCTTGTAATGGTGGGTTTTTGCTCTGTACACAATTATGAAACACCAAGAACTCCACTAAAGTAAATGAATTTGGGATAATTTGCATCAGTTGAATGTGTGGCCCTGTATCTGGTTGACGTTATCATGCCTGCTAGAGAACAGACACCAGCTGAGGTGCTGCTATTTCATACACTGGGGAGTAGGAATGTCCTTGGGGGGTGAGAATGCAAGTGGGGATGACCACTGCTAGCACAAGTTACGAATGAGCTGTCTGAAGTATAATGAGAATGAAATAAAAGGCAAGCTCACCATAACATAGTGAGATGCAGCTAAAAGGATGTGAACCTGGTGAAATTGCTCCACTTCATGTTGCCAGAAAGGGATCGGAGCTCAGAGCAGCTCCTCCAGCCCGTCTGTGATCAGGGGTGGGAAAATTCTCACATGCCCTCAGGTTTTCAGGTCAAACTGAACTGCTTAGGGGCTGTACCTCAAAGCCACATGGAAGCACTGAATACTGCTGAGCAAAATGCCCTGTTTCTCAGGTGGAGCTGGCAGGAACCAGTTCTTCAGCAGCTGCGTTGGTTTTCTATTTGCATTTGGATGAAAATCAAGAGGTTTCTTTTTCTTTGTCAGACTTTGAATATAACTCTCTCCTCCCTTTGGCTGTCCTAGCTCTTACATGTTGATGCAGTTTGCAGTACTGTAGCTACCTGGTTCTAGGCTTTTGTTTCAGGTGACTTTTGTACCACAATATTCTCCTTGGGATGAGTCTTGCTAGAGGCACTGTCTCCCTTCCAGCCCTGAGGAGGAAACATCTGGTCTCTCTGGAACAGAGGAAGCTTCTGGGATTGTCATTCTGTTTGGCATGACTGAAATAACCATAAGATTTGGTATGCATTTTTAGTATGTTGCAGCTATGCTCCTTGAGCCAGAGGAAGACAGTTTATACAGGAAGCAAAAGAGCATTTTTTACTCAGCTTTTTGTGATAGCTCTTCATTAGTAATATTCAATAAAATAAAACCTTATAAATGCTCAATCCAGCTGCTGTTAAAGTAAGAACAGAATTGCTATTGAATCGAATGAGGTCAATCTGGGGCTCCAGATGAAGGTAGTGCAATGTTGAGCTCCATCTTGCTCCTCGTTGCCCAGAAGAAAGCTGGCCAGCTGTGAGATGGCGATTCAAGAAGGATGGCTGTGCCTCCGGATCCATTGCTCCAGCTGTATCAGGCTGTTCTGGTGAGCCAGAGGCTTGTGCTCTCCAGCCCAGGGCCAGGGAATTACAAATGTGTACGGAAGTAGAAGCCAGAGTTCAGGGTGAGGACGCACTGCAACAAAGCCTGTTGGAATGGGAGAATTATACTAAATGGCATGAAGAAAGCATGATCATTTCAAATTCTTGCCAAATGTGACTTGATTGTCACTTTTTTTTCTTGGGAATATGGCCTCAGTATATATATAAAAAAAAAGCTGGTGATCTCTTTGGAATTAAGGGTTTAGGATATGACATGGGGAATTAGACATGGGCCTCCCATTAGCAAGAATTTTGACCTCCATGCATAGCTCTGAAAATCAATCCTATCTCCAGCCTCAGTTGTGTTTTTATTTCAACTGGGGAACAGGCATAGATATCACTTAGAAGGAGAGTAAATCTCATGATTGGAAACTTCTGATGTCATTTTCAAGTGCAGTTATAAAACTGAGTGATGACATGTAGATGTCCGCACCCAAAATATTTACAAATCAAACTGTGTAGGTGCCTAGTTTTTATGGTGGCAATAAAACATTGCTTAGAATTTCCTGGTAAACTTTTAGTACTGAGTAATTACTATTAAACAGATGGAGAAACAGGGCACTGTAGCAGAATTGAGAGTATTATTCATAAGCCTTGCTTTTTCCCATGGGCTTACAGACTGTACATCCCCTTCAACAGCGTTTGTCACAAGCATGTGCTTTTGGCAAGTATCTCCACTGAGGTCTGGTCAAGTGATGATGACACTTTGAAATCAACAGGAGCATAAGGTGGCAGTAAAACATAAGTAAAAAATAATCCCACTGAGCTGGGATTTACAGTTGTGCTTTGAGGCCCACTGTAGCATTGGATGTGATTTGGATTCTCTGGTGCCTCAGTTTCCCTGTGTGTAAACAGCAGTGATCCTTTTGAGGAGGGAGAGTCTTTTGCCTTTTGAATAAGTACTGTGAAAAGCCTTGCTTGCTATTATGCATATATTGAAAACAAAACCTAATCAGTGCTTTGCTGGGTTGGGGATGAATGTGCTTAGCAGCTCGTTTGATCAAGCTGTAGATTACTTAGGCAGTGGTTTGTAATAAGAGCCTTATCAGTAACAAAAACCCTTCTGTCATCCTGAGACAAGCAACAATCATGTTCTAAAATGGTTGCCAAACGTGTTTATTTGAAGATGGTTGTTTCTAGCGTAGCTCAAACCATTGTGTGGGGAGAGTTCAATTGCTTCCTACTAAAGCCAACATTCATAGCTTGGAAAACTGTTAGATAAATGTCAGTTTCTGCCATAATTTGTGGAATCAATGCAAACTGAGTCAAAGAATCACAAACAGTAATGTGAAAATAAAATGATCTGTGTTATGGTTTTTAAGTAAATGATGATAAACTAATAAATGCCATTAGCTGCTGCCATTACTTTGTTGAATTTAGCTGATGTTACTGTGTTGACTTTAAAAGCTATCAGCTTAACTATATAAATCCATTTGACATGTCTTTATTCAGATAAAACTTTAATACTGCAAGTGTAGCAAATTAGATGCAAATGCTCTTTTTATTTTAAGTATATTTAAAGCTGCCTTTTCAATGCAAATTGTACAGGAAATCTCAACAAGCTAGGACAGACATCTTAGCTGTCAGCGTGCAGCACTTTCATTTCAGTCTCAGGCATGGGAGCTGCATTTTGTCCCTGCAGACTGAGATAATTAAAACTACAGAGAGATGGTTTTAAATATACATGATACACAGTTACTTAAACTGTGGGATAAAGCATAAACGTGGTCCTTAACATTTTTGATAGAGCAGCGCTGGCCGGACAACGTATCAGCAGATGGTAGGGGACACATTTCTTGTTGTGCAAACAGCTCTGCTTTTTTTTTATTTTTCCCCTTTTCACCTGAATTGCTGTGGAAGCACAGAAATACCATTTCAAACCCTGGGTTGGGAATGCCCTCATTAAAAAGATACTGATACCATTAACTTCTTTTTTTCCTTTCTTTTTTTCTCTTCTTTGTTTTTGAGCAGCCCCTAACCTCCTTGGAATACATATCTATTTCAGCTTTCATTTGCTGAACCCCCTGAATGAGTTTATCCAAACAATGTGAATTTACTCAGATCTTTTTAAAATCCCACATCTCTTGTGGTTGATAAAGCTGACTTTAGCTAAGAAGAGTTGGATCAGGGTGATTTAAATTTCACAGTGAAAATGATAAGGGCTTTACTAGAAATAATAAGCGCATTCAAATACTGTCATGGGCAAACAGTTGAATGTGCAGTGAGAAATTTGGCAAGGCTAGTCTTTCTCAGTGTTGATTTAATGAAGTAATGGATAGTAAAATAGGAAAAAAAACCCAGCAACTTGCATTCAGAGGTAAACTTATGTTAATTCCATATTAGTAATTTTATAAAGCATTGTTCACTAAAAAGCAGCATTAATGCTCTAATAACTTTTAAAATGTCACGCTGTTTAAAAGCCATAAAACCCAGCCCAAGCCACCAGCAAGGGGAGAAGCCTCGCCTGGCAGCCCTGCATCAGTGATGCCCAGTTGTTGGCATTTCCCAGGCGTTCAGCCCGAGGAGAAAAGAAGAGGAAGGGCATTCACGTAAGCTGCAGGGCAAACAGTGGCCCGCGGTTGAAAATGGTTTTGAATGCTAGCTTGTCCATTTAAACAATACAGAGCCTCACCTTTCTCATTCAGATCGATGGGAGCCTGCACAGCCCCAGTTGCAGAGGCAGCCTTGGTAGGATCAAAGGGTTCAGGTCTGTGAATCCAGATGTACTTTTGAGTGATGCAGCCGGGATGGCCATTGAGTGGGGCTGGGCAAGGAGCAGGAGGCGAGGTTATTTTTAAGGCAGTCCTTCAGACGGTTTATAGCCGTCATTAATGGGGTTTGTGTACGGCAGGGAACTGGCATCCAGAATTAGTGAAGTCTGATTGGTGAGGCATGTGGAAAACAATAAATCAAACGTGTATGGTGCTTACAAGAGGGGGCAAGAGAGAAGAAAAGGGAAGAAACATCACTCTGTTGCCAAAGGGCTGAGGTTAAGAATCCCTCTGTGCAATTTAACAGTTTTTAATTCCTACATTTTAATACCTCGCAGGCCATTGTGTCAGTCTGCCTTAGCTCCTTCATGGAGCCATCTCGCTGCTGCCAAGTGGATTAGCTCTCTGAGGGGCTGCTGGCCCCCTCCTGCTCAGGGATTGCATCCATCACCGCCCTATGTGCATCCCCCTGCCCTCCCAGCCACCCTGCTGCTCCACCCCAGATGTGGGCCGCCTAACTGGCACTGCCAAACGCCAAAGCCTGGCAGTCTCTAAGTGGGACAAGCTTTGTTTTTCACACGTGCCCTATGATCTTTTTTTTTTTCCTTCAAGGAACACAGTAAAAACCTAATAGGAGGCTTCCTGCAATCAGTGCAGGGGAGCAGCGGCCATTAGCAGATGGGGAGAGATCAATATTCTGCCCAACCCTTCCGGTTGCAGTTCTAGTCGGTTATTATATAGCTGTTATAAATTCATGAATATCACGTGTAAGGAAAAACTAATCTCTTCAAAACAGCTTATTTCCATAGTAAATGACCAGAGAACTACCACTGACTTCGTCACTGACAACTTCTTTGTGTTTGGTAAACAGACCTGGTAGGAACAAAATGATTCGAAGGTTTAAAGAAATACTTAGGAGCTCAAATCCTCCCATCGACCATCACACATTCCCTGCATCTGGCTCATTACAGGACAAGTGTGTCCTTTAAGACGTGGAGATTAATGAGGCATTTTATGAGACTAATACATTTTAAATTTTAACACCGGAGTTAGCATCTATAATTGTACAATTATACGTTCATTTAGTTTTTTTAAAGATAACTAATCTCAGGTGACTGCAACTGTGTGAAGAGGCAGAATTTATGTTTCTCCAGCTGCAGGAGCACTAAATCATGCAGGAATTGAAATTGTTTTCCTTATGACAGATAGCTCAGGCAAGATTAGTCAGTCACTGTTTCAGATATAATGCCTTTTTTATTACGCATACTTTATATGGGACTATTATATTTGTAACATATATTTCTGCATACAGCAAATTAACTATTGTGTAATGCACGGACCAAGAAGGAGTATCATTAGTTCTCGCCGTCCCGCAGTTTTGAGCAGCTGGTGAAATATATACCAATCATCCAACAGCTAGCTTCATGTTAACATGTAGAACAAAGCCTGAGCGGCTCCCGTTTGACAGAACTTTACCGTGTAGTAATAAATAAGGCTGAATTATTGATGGTGATAACTGCTAATATTATTATGACCTCAATTAAGTGCTTTTTTCAGACACATTAACAACAAAAGGTCTTCTCTTTCCTCGTTGCTGTTTTTTCAAGTCCCACTTTACATTAAAATCGAATTGATCAAACCTATTTGCCATTTCGCTGTGAGTGGATAACCATAATGGGTAATCTATCAGCATGGTGCTCCCCTTAAAGCTATTAACACCTTTTGTTGTTCTACTCAAGTTTCTAAACGTGCTGAGAGGTTCAAAAAGGCAAACCCTGCAATCTGTTAGGATTGTGCGGAGCCGTGACTTGTGGCATTCTTTTAATTACCATACTTTTTTAGCTCCGCAGCCAAACACTGATATTTCTGACACTAAGTAAGTCTTTATTTACTTATGAAGCTGTGAGACAGCTAAATTAAAGCTGATTAGCAAGATGGCAGCTCCGCTGCTCGCAGCTGAGGTGGGTTGAGCTGCTGCATGGTGTCTCCCCACAGCTCGCTGCTTGACTCTTAGGCACTGGGGCTGGGATCACTCAGCAGCGAGGCAAATAAAGGGAGCTTAGAGTGTTTTGCCCTATGGCAAATTGGCAAATTGTGTTAGTTACATGGATGTGTGTGTAAAGTGTGGAGCAGCCTGTTTGTTTGTGAGAGCTTCTATAATAGGCAGGGGGAGATAATTTCCAGGGACAGGCTGGTGGAGTGTGTGTGCTTGGGGAGTTGTGGGATTACACTCATTAAAAAGTGAAGAGCTAATGAAATTAATCAGAGGAAAGACTGAGCAAACTGGAGAACACAACATGGACCTGTCTCCGAGAGGCTGCTTCTTTTCACATAAGTCTCTGCTGGAGATTTCTGCCCTTCCCAAACCATTCTTCGGGTTTGTGCTTCTTGATTTTGGTTATTTGCTGTCTTAGTACTTGTGTGGGGCTGAGTGGCAAAAGAGGGAATTCCTGGTTTACTTGCTCATGACAAGCCTAGACTGGCTGGGCTGTGATTCGTCACTATTTGTAATGCTGATGCAACAACCAAGTGAAAGTAGCTGGTGCTGGTGTTCACTGGCACAAAACCCTAATCATATTCCTGGTAACAATCTCAACAGAGAAGCCTGGACAGAATAAGCAAGGAAGTCTTTATTGCTTCGTATGTTCCTTTTGTTCTCTTTTTGTTTATATATACATACGAAGAAATAAACACACACACAAAACAGTGTGCTAGCAGTGTTGGTGTGAGTGTTCCTGGAAGAGGAGGAGCCCCGGGGATCCTCACTGCCTCTGTGCTCTGTGTGTGAGCAGGGAGCTGCTGCCAGCACAAAGCTGAGCCTCCTGCTGCTCCCTGGGCTTGGGGCGGTGTGAGCTCAACATGGGACTTCCATGCTGGGCTCTGCACAGTGCGTGACCTTTGGAGGGACAGCACAGCTCCTTTCCTCTCATCTCGATGGGAAGGTCATGGCGTGGCACTCTTGAGTACCTGTTGCCTATGTCACTTCATGTGAAAGTGCGAGCCCCTTGAGTTAGTTCATAATTCCATTAAATTGTTCTAATTGCAGAATGCTACAAGAGAAGGCACTCATTTGTTTTTGGCACAAGCATTGTCAGTGCTGCCAGTTTAAGCCAGGTCACACCTTTGTGATGTCAATGCCAGCACTGGTTTTGGCTCTTTTTCTTCTATTTGTATTGTAGTGAGTCACAAGCAGGGGGAAATGAAGAAATACTCGTTGGCTTCAAAAGCAGATTGAAGATAAGTTGCTGTTAAGCTCTGTCTAGCTGTTGATATGTGTAATATAGCAAATTAATTAAAAGCTTATACTCACAATATATAGGGATTTCAATTGTTTTAAAGTGGTGGTTAGTCTTTCAGCAGCTAGAAGATGCACATGACTGAGCTACTCCAGTAGATCAGTGCTTCTAGAAGTGCTTCAAGTAGCTTACCGTGCTTCCAGTTTCTTTGCGTCAATCACTTTTGGTGCATTTTTATCTTGTGTTGAACAAATCAGAACTGTCCTTCGCCCATTTTATGCATCTTGCAAAGCAGGGTATGAAGTGGGTTGATGACAGCTCATCCATCTCACTGTTTTTGAAAGGGATTCCCCTTCTGGACATCATGTGGAGAGGTGTTTTTTCTGAAGCCCACCCACCTGGCACTATTCCCTCTTAGGAAGTGGCTGCATTTTCCTGGGGTGTTTCTCACAGGGGTAAGGCTGCATATCAAACAGTGGATTTCCGAACGGTATATAGTGATGTTGACTTTACTGATGCTTCAGCTGCTGTTGTCTCAATATAGACTGTCGCTCATATGTCAGCTGGAAACAAAAATCAATAAGCAATGGGAATGGGAGTAAAGGGAAACCAGAGAAACAAAATGATGAACAAGAATTTGGTATCTCCCCTCATATACTTCCAGCCAGCTGTTGTGCACTCCTTACCATCAAAGGACCTGCAACTGATGCCCACAGGTCCTGCCACCTGGGTCAGGGCTCTTCTTGGGCCGTGAAAGAGGATGCCGAGGCACAAGGAACCCAGTGCTTGGTTGCTCTGAGTCCTGCAGAGTCAGCTGCAGAAAGCTCAGGCTGTGGTTAAATGGCCAAATCTCAAATTGTCTGTGCCCAGGTGTGTGTGCATTTCACATGCACAATTTTAAATAAATGAACAGTTCATCTTTTTTTAAAGTAACGCAAGTATTTAACAAGCCCTTGAAGCTGTCTGCTCAAGTTCCTGGAGCTGCTGCTTGCTCTTCTCTCTGTGTGTGTGGTAGTGGCCTGGCATGCCAAGGATGCAGCAGTGTTGGATTCAGTGTGGTGGTGATGGTGGGAGCCTGCTCAGGCGGTCTGTGTGTGAAGTGGAAGCAGGAGGGGGAAACTGCCCTTCTAAAGGAGTAATGGTGCCAAAAGCACAGTCAGAAGGTACAGACGGAGGCTATTAATGGAAGCACCGAAGCAGCCACATCTGTGATTGAATACCCGGTCTTTCAGTGCCTACTGCTGTGTTTACTGCTCCTTAATGTGGTATTGTTTACTCACAATTAAACTCTTGGCCATTAATTTAACTCTCAGATGCTGAATTGGTCACACAGACCCAAATCCCAGAGCCCGGACAGCTGTGCTCTGTACACTCCTTTAGGCACGGCTCTCGTTAGGAGGGAGTGCAGGCAGCGAGCTGACGGCACCGGCTGCTGCCCAGCCCTGCTCCTGCAGCCCCGTTCCCAGAGCCCCATGCCTGCTCCCACTGGAGCAATACTGCACTGCGGTGTGGGAAGCGTTAATTGATGTCAGCCTAAATTTCACACCGGAGATAACAAATGCTTGAAACCCGGATGCTGCACGGAGTAGATAAATGCATTTTCCCCCATTAATTAAAACGAATCTGTAAATTTAAGCAGAGGTGTTTGCTATAATAAGTTTTGAACTGGTGACAAATGTCACCAGCAAAAGGCCTGAGATAAGAGGATGTCAGAGCCATCTGCACCAATACACGCCTTCGCACCCAATACAGGGAGCATTGCTCCATGGGGTCTGCAGTCGGTGGTCGTGGGTGGTAGCAGGGAGATGAGGTAACCCATAGTGTGGGATTCCAGGGTGAGGGACAGGGCCCTGGAGGAGGAGGGAGAGTGGTTTGTGTCTCATGAGCTGGGGCTGGCAGTGATTTGGAATGTTGGGTGTTTCTCTAAACTTTACTTCCATTTCTTTTGTCTCAAAGAAAACTTCATCATATGTGTTATGTGTTGGTCTGTCCCATGTATCCATTCTATAACTGACACCTACAGAGTAAGCGTTGATTTCTTTATAAACTTTCAGAACTAAAATACTTGTGTCCTCCCTCAACTCTGCTAATTACATCAAGCATAATGCCAGTGAAGCATCTGCAGTCTGCTTTTGGGGCACCATTAGGAAAAAAAAAAGGCCAATAAGGGGATTTTTAAGGCAATAGAGGTTTTAAATTTTCAAATTCAGCTCAAGTTTGTCAAAGTCCAGTGGCCATTCATACTCATTTCTGTCCTAGGTTAGTTGCTGTTACGTACCACTTAGCTAAAGTGTTATTACATAATTAGATATTTTCAGCTTGAAGCCTTAATAAAGTCATGGTTTCAATTATTTAGACTAGAGCTGCACGAATGATTCCCAGTGAACACTTTATTTGATTAACTTGCATTCTTTTGGTAGCTGCAGTATATCTACAACGGTGTTCAACTTCTTTTAGAATCCATTAGTAGAAGAATACCCTGCACGTTTTCTCCTCACTGAACTGATCATAATTTTGACGCTTTGATGTAGAACGCAGGCGGCTTATTTGACTGTATGCATCACAATAGGGTTGTGTTCTTGGGAGGCAAAGCCTTGCATGTGCTGTGCCAATCTTAGATCTGCTTCCAGTCAGTGTGTTTTACCAGTTTGCCTTTTGAATTCAGCTTCCCTGAAACCCAGTGAAATGAAATCGTTTGCGTGCGCTTAGAAAGTGAACACAGGAGTCATACAACCATTTTGGAATCCAGGCTGGTTACATTTTGGGTTACTTGTTTTTGCACTTACCTTGACTTGGTTTCAGTTAGCATAAAAGCACAGAGCACGTGGGACTGCAGTGTGGTGCCTTGATGCCCCGGGTCCACATTGCACACTGTGCATTATATTGCTCAGATTATCTTCTCAAGCACTTCTAAAGATGTGGCTTTGTACAGTCTGCCAGCTCAATCAACCTCAGCCTGTGGCTTAAAGAAAGCGACGTATTCACAAAGTGTAGCTTTGCACCATGGCTCCCGAAATGCCAGGCGGCCAACTGGAGGTCTGTAGGAGGCACACCCACTTCCTCAGTCGGAGCACTTACAGACCTCCTGCCCATCACTTCTCCTTTGCTATCATGCCCTGCCGCCCGAGCTCACCCCGTCCATGAGCCCTTGACGTGAGAAGGGCGATGCGCTCACCTGCCCCGGTTAGGGGCCGCTCGGGGCTGGACACTACAGCCGCAGCAGCGATGTGGGCTCGATTTGGGAAGCCTTTGGGAATGCAGCCCTTGGAATGGCCTTGTTAACTCCTGGGGGTCGGCTCCTGCGGGCCCGAGCTCCTCCCTCCGTCGCAGCCTGCCCGTTTTATGGGAGCTGTAAGTGGCTACACCTGCAGCCTTAAGCGGCCAACACCGCTGTTAGAACGGTCGGGATCAGTCAAAGGGAAAGTTCAAAGTTCAGAGGTCAGCCTTTTGTGACTGGTGAGGAGGAGATACGGGATAATAGCTCGTTAATGTTATTTGCCTCATTCGGCTGAAAAACTTGGTCTTTCTCTGTTGTGTCAAGACATTTACGTGGGCAATTCTGGGCATTGTCATTTGAATAGGGGTTAAATTATTCTGTTTTGTCATTAAGTGATCCTTGATTGGCAATCCACCACACAATGGGTGATCATTAGGGAAAGGCCATAAAACTGTTACACCGTTTAAGAGTGAATGGTGAATGAAGCCAGATATTTCCAGGTCCCGCTCCTCCCTCCCCCGCCGACTGCAGCTGCTGCAGACCAATTGAAAGCAGAAGCCCTGCATTTCGAAGCAGTCTTTAACCTGTTTCTCTGATTTTGTTTTGAAAGTATTTACTCTGAGGTGAACAGCAGATGAACCTTCTGATAGCTTCCTAAAAGCATCCCCAGTGCTCGCTCTCCCCGTGGTTTTGTTGTGTCAGTGCAAGCGGTGCACCACAACGTTGGCCTAAAAATGAAGGTAAAACATGGTGTGCTCGTTTAGGGAAAATCATACGAATGAGACAAAAGCCCCAAATAAAACAAGATATTGAGAACTGTGTGCCATAGAAGGAAGTGTGACTTGCTTGAATGAAATGCCTCCGAATCCAGAAGCTAATGGTATTCAGCATCCTGAGCTGTGGGTTTTGTGGGCTCTGCACTGATGGTTGCTGGTGAAGTCTACGCTTGTGCTTTCCAGCCCTAAGTTCCCTCTTCTGGCACTGAATGCGGCCACTGGCATTGCAGCCTGCTGGGTGGCACTTATTACTGTGATGCTTCTGCAGGGCCAGACCAAGATGCTACGGGACACTGTTCAGTAAGACAGTGATGTTGCTGGTGGGGCTGCTGTGCTTTCCTGTCCTCCTCTTTGCAGCATGGTCCTGACCTCGTGTTCTTTCTCATTGCATCTCACTGGAGGAGCCAGGGTAGAGGGTAGGAGCTCATGGCTCAGGTGGGGCAGTTCTGGTCCTGGCTTACAGCAGTTCTCTTGGGACTGAGACGTGAGAAGGATCTGACTTTACCACTCTTTCTAAAGCAGTCATGGTGCTGTAGGTGACTGTGAGGTTTTCTAACAGCTGTCCACTTTGTTCCAGCCGTGCTCTTGGGAATGGTGGTTTTTCCATGACTGAAAAGCCAACACAGCTTTTAACTAAAATTGCAGAGCTAATTAACTGCTTAGTGATTTGTCCTTGCTTCTTTATATTCCAATTACGATTGCAGCTCATCTCACTTGAGAAAGAACGTGTTCTGTGGTCTGCAAAGAGACTTATTTCTTCAACTACGTATAACAATAGGATTTCTTCCTAGTAATTAAGGATATGCTGTTGCAAGCTATGTAAGCAGGCTACAAACAGCCCCCTGCCCTCTGGGGATGCTCTGAACTGAGGCATGTTTTATTTGTGTTTTCCGACACCCCCAGATGTATAGTTAGACCCCAGGTCTGCAAACATCCACTCCTTTACATGACTTGGAAAGATCCATTATCTTCTGGGCCTTTGGAGAGGATCATGGTGTTGAGTGTATGAGATCAGATGCTATGCTGTAAATCTGCTCTTAAAAGGGAAAAAGAGAAAAGAAATAGACATTCACGTTTCTACATTAAAGTTCTAGAATAGCAATAGTCAAAGATGTTTTGAATAACAAGACAAAGGTGTTTTAGTAGATTCCGTGTATTTTCCAACATCTGAATTTCTCTTTAAGCTTGTACTAGGTAAATGTTACTCAGTTGCCCTTTTAGAAAACAACAATTTGACTTTTTTCCCCTCTCTCTATTCTGACAAATATTGGTCTTGATGAGTGTTAAGGGACTGAAAATGCTCAACATCAAAGTGCTCATTATCAACCAGCCAGCTGCACTCCTCACTGCACCTCCTCATCACACACAGGCCCACTCTTTTCTGCAGGGATTGGCCCCCCCCTCGAGACACAGAACAAGTTCTTCTCTATGCTAACAGTGCACAACATTGTCAAATGATGTGTAATGATTTTATAATGTGAACTAATGCCACCAGGGACCGAACTGAGACTTCTGATTTCATTACACTCCCTGCTGAGACTGGTTTGGAATATGAATTTGGGGCAAAGATAAAAGGCTCCATTCCTGTCCTTTACCCATCAGCTGTTAACCAGCATGATTTGGTGTGGATCCAGACAAGGATCCTGCCCAAGGTGTATCAGCAAAAAAACTTGTGATTTATCTATGAGGCTATGAAACACCGGGAGTGCAAAGGAGTACCTTTTACTGAGTAAACCTGTGTGCCATGATTGAAATCTCAGCATAAGCCTAGAGAAGCTGCCCCGATGGTTGGCCACACCTTTGCTGCCCAACACAGTGTTCCTAAAGGCTACGCTTGTTCATATTGGCCCACCAAGGTTTTGTATTATAAGATGTTAGTGAGAGGTGAGGTTTTGTTCTGTGTTGTTGTTTGATTTTTAAAATTAATATATTAGATAACAAATTCAGAAACAGTTTCAGCAATGTACATCCTCTTCAACTGAGAAGGGCCTCTTAATACAGTGATAAAAATGTAACCACAGTAGAAAACAGTGTTATCTTACCTATTATTATCTGTTCCCATGAAGCATAGGATACCTGTCTGTTTAAAGTGATATCATCTTTCTATATCTTAACAGACCATGAAAAATAGGAAAAATGCCATAACGTTTTTCTTTAGAATGGCTAATGTAAGAATTAGTTTTCTTCTTCGTTCAGGTATACTTAAAAAAGCCCAAACAGTCTTTTAATCAAATTCTCATCTGTGTTAGCTGTGTCTTGTTCTGTTGTTTTCAAGACAGTTTATCCCATTTGTACCAGCAGAAAATGTAGGCCAACTGGTGACAGCAGAGAGACAAAAACCTCAACTGTCTTGCTAATTTTCAAATGTAATCTACCTGCTAATGTGTGATATGGAAACTAAGTGTCGTTTATACACTCTTACAGCACTAAAGATGCAAGAGGGATAGAAACTAATCCACCATCAAAGGTAATTATATAGGGAATTACACTGCTTCCTGCTGAAAATTGTATTCAGCTCTCTGTCCTGTTTCCAGTACTACATCATTGCTGCTCATTAGATATGAGTGAGAGTTGACTGTAGGTAAATTAAATTCAATATGTGAAATGGGAGGATCCTCACAAAGATGCTTTTGTAAGTGCCTGAAATGCAAGTGGCAATTAAATTTGCTTCCTGTTGTGCTTATACGTACTGGACAAATGATTTACTTTCATCGTCGAATATATTTATGCTATCTTGGTTGTAGGGGTCACGGCCACTATGAGATGGGAGGAAAGACAATACTAATCAAAAGTAAACCATGCCACTTTTTTCTCTAGTGCTGCTAATCTTAATTGAATCAATCTTGTGACAGATGTTGACAGTGAAAGATTGCTCGAACCTGGGAGGCCAAGCTGGACAGAGCTTCCAGAATAAATAAATAAAAAAAATCTTCCTTAATCATTAATTTGTTCATTCACTCCCATTTGCTTCCATTCTTCAATGTCTCAGAAGATGTACCTCATGCAACCTTCCTCTTCAGCAATCATTTCCAAGTGTTTCTCCCAATACACTCATGTTCTTGAGGAAACTAATTTGCCCAAGATGAATGCAGCAGAGATGCTTATCTTTTTTTTTCCTTTGATTTTAAGAGAAATGTAGTTGGATTTTGCAGAATTGAACATTTTGTTTAAAAACAAAACAAAAAATCCAATGAGTTGCGACAGAACAGTGTTCGTTTTGGTGCTGAAACATTTCCTGTTAGAGTATATTAGATAAATCCTGTTTGGATTAGGATGGAGGTGAGGAGTCGTTTACAACCTATTCCTGGATTTGCAGCAGCTCTGGTCCTGTAGAAACAAGGCGGAGAGGTGAAAGCCATTTGAGATTGGTGGAAAAACTGGAGATCTTGGTGGCCTTGGGTGCCCTGTACCTGAGTTTTACAGTAACACTTTGGTATTGCACTGTAGGTTTGTGAGCATTATAAAGCTACTTAATTTTATTAACACAAAAAACAGAGGAATGCACTTAGTGTGTGAGCAGTTATTTCTATTCTGCTCTTTGTCTCTGCAGCTGATTGTGTTTGTTGAGTTATGAGTGTGAAAATCTTTGTTTTTTAAACTAAAAACCTTAAAATGAAATGTGAAACAGTAGGGGGATCCTTGCAGGATCAGGACCTTGAAGCGCAGCACTGAAGGCTCTCTCCAGTTAGGACAAGGTTAGATTTGCTCTTGCTACCAAATAGTTTTGATTAAATAATGTTGGTGAGACTGCGTGCAGTATAAGGAGAAAGATTGTGATGAACATCATGGCATTTGTCTTTTATGTAATCCACTGTGGGCCCATATAATTTAAAACGCACCTATATTGTGCATTAGTAAGACTTCTATTGTATGCAATTAAATGCTATTTGATGCTGAAAAGCAGATATACCAGTCATGTGCAATAAAATCTAACGTGGTAGCAGAGCCTCACTAGAGATGTAATTGTTTGTGCTCAGCATATATTATTTACACTAAACTTAAGTATAACAGTGAGTACATAACATTCACTTGTTTTCCCAGTATGTTTATTCTGTCTATAAAGCAGCTCCCGTGTATTACTCCATTTGATTTGGGTTTGTTCAGACAGAATCACTCTTAAAGAGAGTGATGTTCTTAACTCGTTCCTCAGGGATCAATTGTACTGTATAGCTTCAACTTCTTCCCAAAGCAAGAAATTCACATTTCACTTCTTACTGTGGCATTTAAAAAAGCCAACAAATCAAATCTAGCTCTCAGAAATGAAAAATCCTTTATGCTTTAGTAGCCCAAGATGGTGTTATTTACAAAAATACTGGAGAAATTCAACAGGAAAAACCAAACCTTTGTGATGAGAAATAAATACAGTGCTCAAAATCAAGGCAGCAAATTTGGGATTGTCTCTTCCTCAAGCTTAGGCACTCTTTTTAAAGTGCCTTCTTGTTTTATTCCCATATATCTCTTCAGCAGAATAATTAATGTTTTACAAACCGGCGATGGTAAAGTTGTTCACATTATTCTAAGGGCAATAAATCCACATGCACGTAGTTTTGTATTATAGAGATCATTTAAGTGAGTGTAATTTTAACATTTTGATGACAGTTTTAGGATCCTACCGAGCAGTGATAAAGCTAGCAGTTACACTGTGTGATAATTCTGCCTTTCATTATAATGCAGAGTTTCTCCATACTAAATCAGGCCAAGATGCAAGAAGCTATTACCCCTGGGCAAAATTCATTCATTATGCATGTACATTATTTCTGAAATTATTGATAATACTTTTCGCAACAGTTATTTTTTGTGCATTAACTTTTGCTGCTACATTCTTATTAGGGATACCTCTATTAGTCTTGGGTATTTCCTGAATAATAAATGCAGTCTTAGAGCCTCTAATAGTTTCTTTAAGTTGAAAGCTGTCATCAGTAATAGTGCTTTACGTCCACAGTGTAATTATGAAGTGGCATATTAAGCTGTGTTTAAGGAAAACATTAGAAAAAAAGGATAATAAAGACCTGTGCATTGCTTCATTGGGGTTCTAAGGTGTCGGCTCAGAAATGGTTGCTCTTCTGAAGCATTACATTTCACTACAGTAAACTTGGTGCCAGGATTGTTGTTGTCCTTTGTACAGAATGTGAACCAATGAGCTGATCAAAAGAGAAAGGAAGCAGATGAAGCCCTGATCGGTTGGGAATTTCAGCAGGAAGCAAGTTGAGCTTTACTAACAGAGATGTGCTTTTGAGACCTAGGGTTATGGAGGCACAGACAACACTCTTAGTGATATCTGTGGAACTTCTGAGGACGTGTGGAAAGAAGCAGCAATTCCCAAATGATGTATTTCCTCACCTGCTCTTTAATGGCCTTTCTCTTGAGATCATTGTGGACACTGAAGTGTCTACATGCCTTCTATAGCTCGTATAGACCATCCCATGGAACAACGCAGTGAAAACTTGTCCTGTAGAATGGAGAGACAAGGCCTGTCATCTGTGTCTATGGAGGCAATCTAAGGCAACCAAGTTCCCTGCTAGGGAGCTAGCTGATGGAATTCTCCAAGTCTCTTTCCTTCGCCTGCTTCCTTGCCTTCTAGTCAGGGATATGATAGAAATGAGGTGAAGACAGGAAAGCCATCACAGTGGCAAGAGGAGACTTTTTTCCCCCCTTTTTGGCTGCATTGCTTTTATTGTTCCTACACATTTGAGGAGAGTAAAAAAATCTGAGTGGAAGGCAAAGCCATCCCTCAGCAAGGCCCCATGCTTCTTACGTCTTCCATTTTTAACGAGCCAGCAAACAGCTGTTCTAAGAGCAGGCCGAAATAACTTTACATCAGCTGATCAAGTATAACTAGTGGAAGGTCTAGTATTCATTAGACATTTTGTTATCTTCCAACACGGAGTAGCACTTTCTTTGGGGAATAACTTTAGAGACTTGGTTTTTCATGGTTCATTAAATAAATCTAAATAAATCCAAACTTCATTGGCAGAGACTGAATCAAACCCACCGGTTTTTATTCTGGAAATATCTTGGCATTAGAAGGCATAGCATGATGGGCTGTGCTGTTTAACAGCAAGGTGAAAAATGGTGCAGATGACTGCAGTAGTAATTAAAAAAGATGCTAGAACTCTTCGGTAGCTTTCTTTAAGCAGATAGTTTGAAGTTGCATGCTCAGACTTTTTCTTCACATGACTAATCCACTCTCTTGTGACCTATCTTTAGTTTGATATTGAATCAGGAACAGGAACTGTAGCTTCAGCTGACCCCAAACATTTAGTTACATTAATCACAGGGTGTTTCTGGACTCTGGGTGTACTGAATGAAAGACACTTGCTTTGCGAGACATTGATCAAACAGTCTACAGGTATCAGTACATCAAGGCACATTAATCATCCAGTGCATTATCAGTTCCACCAGGAGAATATGTAAATGTGATTCCTGTCAATGATAAGGGAAATCAGAATTTATTTTTAAAAGTGGTCCATCTGGAGCTGTTGATATAATCTTACCAAAGACAATAGGTTGTAAAGATACATTTTAGCAGTGGTGACAATGAACATAAAGAACAAGCAAATTAAAACCATCAAAAAAAAAAAAAAAGGTAAAAAAGAATAAGGTAGGGCTATACTTCCATCACTTGTAGGGATTGCTCTTCTACATCAACATAGAGGAGATTTTTTTCTGCTTAATAAAATCATGCAGTTTTATGAAAGCTCTCGTTCTGGAACCACAAAAACTAAGAGTGATGCTATTCTACTCTTCTGCTTTATTGCTCTTACCCCAGAATACGCCTGTGTTATATTTGCCTTGTAGCCAAGGGTATGATGCTTATACTTACTGTGAAACTGTGACAGTGGTTTACCTTCACAGATGGCTCGCCTTCACCCTTATTAATGGGGCTGCATAGCCCTTCTTGTATCATTAATTTACTCCATTTCTTGGCCCATAATAATAATAATAATAATTTTCTTTTATTTTTTCTTTCTTACTTTTTTGTTTGTTTGTTTTTACCTGGACTGGATCAGTCCTCTGATATATATCCTGTCAGCACGAGTGTGTGAGAGGTTCATTCTCCTCTTATGAAGACATGTTTCCTGGCAGAAATCTTTCTTGAGGTCTTTCCTGAGGGTATGAGAGAACTGGAGCAGGGAGTGTGATAGAGAATGAATGTGTTAAACGGTCACCTCATTTTTACTTAATATCCCTTTACTGTTCTTCCCTATGTTCCCAGCACCTTTGGGCTACAAAAGTGTAACGAGGAAGCACTGAGGAAGATGAGTGCTTGTCTTTAAGAGGCATGAATCTTGCTAGCTTTTGGTCCCTGAAAATTGGAATCAGTGTGCTGCAATCAGTATGTGGAGACCAAGGACAGAATTTGCTTTGGGTCTGTTACGTTGGCTCTGTTCAAGTCGGAAGGAAACTCCCTACAGTAAAGGATGAAGAAAGATTTTAGGATTTCTAAGTATTTCGAGGGGCATGTGGACTAAATTCTGAATTTTTTGAAGGAACAGGGTTAGAAAGTTTTTTTGAGGGATTAAGGTTATAAAGCTGTGTAATTAATGCCTTCTCACCTTGTAGCTGAGAAAAGCTGCACAGGATCTGTGTTTTCTCTCCTTGCAGGAGAGCTTTGGCTCTGTCCTTTGGACAGCATTATGGTTCTCATTTAAACATGCAAGAGTTAGGAAAACTGAAATGTAATTGTAATGTGTTTATATAAACAAAGACATGATTAATTGCATATGCACAATGCTACTTGGGATGCTAGCAAGGAAAACAATGTACAACTTCTGTGTGTGGGAAAAAAAACCTCTTTGAATCTCCTTCCTTTTGCAAGTTTAATATTGTTTGTTGTCATGTTGAAACCATGTGCCCTTCATAATTATATTTACAAATACTTTACTTGCACTTTTTCAGGGCTGAAGGATTATGTCTGCACATTTCAATAATTAGTCATACAGCATATTGGAAGTGTCTTGTGGGTTCTCTTTTTTGTATCTTACTGCTGAGCAGCACCACTGTGTTGCTGTGAAGTGAAAGTGCTTGTTGAAACACAAGATTTTTGTAGAAAGGGCTCCAGTTTTCACTGACTACAGTAAGGATAGGAAGGCTTCCAGTGTGTCCTTCAGGCACTCTGTATGTGGCTGTACCTGCAAGATAATGCTTATTAATGGCATGTTGTTAATAAAGTTTTAGAGATGTTAGTTTTGAGGGAGGAAAATAGGTATAAGTTATTTCTGTTTTGCATTTCACCCTGTATTTCTTAAAGGCCTTTCAGGGAAAGACTGGCTGCTGGAAGTGAGATGCTGTTTGTGTAGGGAATCACGTAGGCTCTGAACGGACCGTGGCCTCGCTTGAAACAGTAAGGGAAACTGGTGACTTATTCAGGGTGGGGGTAAGATGGTTCTCTCCTCCCTCTGAGCCTCTCTTCGTTTTGCTCTTTTTTTTCACACTTCTTCTCTCTTGCTTGCTTTCTTCTGGATCTTAGTTAAAGAATCACACTGGAGTGTCCATAATGAAACATGACTTCTTCTGCCAGCGGTCATTTTTATAAGGTGGAATGAGCTAACTGATAAAAATAGCTGATTATAGAAGCAAGTTCAGGCCGCAGCAGTAAAGGGAGGCTCAGCTTTTCCATTACAAGCCTCATTATTGAGGGGTTTATAGCTCAGTTATTAAAAAGAAGGTGCTGTGAGATTTGGCAATTGTTATTACAGTTGAGAGAATATTTTTTGAGTGATTTATTTTCCTGTATGCCATTTGATTCTCATGGGCCATGGCATAGGAACAGCAATGGGAAAAAGTATGGGCTCATACAAGTGCTAGAAGCAGACAGCAAAGGTGGACAAATAGTTTGAAATGGAGCAGAATAAAAATTGCTGCCCAGATCTTGAAAAAGAACCCATTACAGTGCAGATGGGCAGGCGGCTGATACCCCATAATATGTCCTTGTTGTCTTGGCCTTTGTGGCCCTGCAGTGGCCTGAGTGCTGCAGGCTGAGCCCCAGCATATCCAGGGAGGTGCTGGAAATTCTCTTGGATAATGATGAGGCTGCTTCTGGACCATTTCTTCTGTCTGTGTTTCCTTTTAAGAAGATCTAACTCATAACTGGTGCCTTACTGTTAACATCGATTGTAGCACTGTAGAATGAGGCTATTCCAAGAAGAAATTTTCAGAAGAGAAAGAAATAGTCTGATGTTGGACTCAGACTGCAGCAGTTTCTGTGTCCACAGGGCTTTGGCTGCTGTGCTCTCCTCTTACAATGGTTGAGTCTCCACTAGAGGTAAATATGCTTTGCTATGCTTTAGGCTCATCTTCCAGAGCATTGGAAATCTCGTTCAGGGGTAGTAGGGTGGTGTGCAGTACTGGAGTTGTATTCAAAGATCCAGAGAACAGAAATTAAATTCAGAAAATTAAGTGGACATCATTAGACAGAGAATTTTATTAGCGTTACACTGAAGGCAATGAAATTAACAAGAGATGGAACACAAAGACATTTTGTCTTGCACATTGGATAAGGATATGATGACATACAGATCTATAATTTTAATAATTTTATTAACTTCTTGAAACAGTGACGAACAGTGATCCCAAAGGATCACTGCAATGGACCTGACTTCCACATTTCAGTAGACTTCATTTTTTCTTTTCCTTTTTCCTTTTCCTTCTGAATAAAATGTGTGCTTAGCTTCAAGAATCTGAGCAACCTCATTGATTGCAATGGAGCTTCTTATGTGCTTACAAATAAGCAAGTAGGGAAAGGTATGCAATAATTGCCTGCTTTTCCATATGCATAAAGGCCTTCAGATAGTAGGTAAGCAGTTTATTGTTAGCAATGTCAGAATCCTATCAGATCTGAGCATGCTGCCTGTTCTTGTGTTTTTGGGTTTGTTTTTTTTTAGCAATTGTGGAATGTTTCACATCTCAGTAATTTTCAGGCTGATATTTTTATTATTATATGATTCGTTGATTCATTGAGTTCTGGGAATATTTTAACAGCCTTTGGACATTTCCAAATTGAGGTTCTCTTGTCTCAATGTACGTGTTTCTTTGCATATATGTATACTGTGTTTTCCTTTTATGCTGTGGTTATTTAAAAAATCTTATTTACTCTTCTAGATATTTTTTTTTTCAGGGGAAGTTGGCTTTTAAACTACAGATGGATATTCAAAAGCCTCTGTTTCCTATGCCAGAATCGTTCAGGTTTGAGATGAGCAAATATTAGAGAAGTGTTGTTTACCTGAAATTTTCAAAGATGTCCCAAAGGCAGCCAGCTGGAAATATTAAAGAAGGAAGGCTACGATATTTATGGGGAGCGCAGTGGTGACTCCATCAGGATCACTGTAAGAGACATTGTTTATAAATGGATTATGAGCTTCAATCGTTTTATTAGGATTTTTATTTGTGCGCATTAAAGTGAGGTGTGTTATAATTGACCCACACTTACTGCAGTTGCTAAGCAAGTCTGTCCCCCTGGTTATCTGAGAACGAATTCACAGCATGATTGGTAACTGTGTAATTGAGGAATGCGAGCTCACCTTCAATGATAAGTTTGTCTTTTCTTCTAAATAATAAAATACTTCCAGGAATATGGCCGCAGATAGGAAATTCCAGCTCTGATTTTCCAATGCCCCCTTTGTTGGCTGTTGTGGACCTGGGGTCTTGACTGCTTCTCTGTCTGGCTGCCCTGTTGGAAGGGGAAACGCCTGCAGACACGGTGTGAGAACAGATTGCTGATGAGCTGCCTTGTGCCCTTTACGTTTTAGCTTTCAGTGGATTTGACTGGCCTGAACTGGACTGAATGCACTCACTTTCATGTGTGCAGAAAAGATGGCTATGTGCAAAATCCCCGTTAGACTCCAATCAGAAAACCCTTTGAGAAGAAGGATGTTATTTTGCCAGGTCTGAAAATTAACTGTTTGCCCGTGAGCATGTGGCCTTGTGTGCACAGTGACTGTGTATTGCCCGCTTACTGCTTGCCTTGCAAAAGAGTCTGACAAATTGTGTGTTTTTAGCGTGCTACTGTGTTAAACTATTGCTTTGCAAACATGTCCCTTGGGCTGCAGCCTGGAGCCTGAAGTCAGAAGACATCTCCTTTGTTGAATATGTGCAGAATAAAAGCTATCGCCGCGCGAAAGCACCATCTCACGGGGGGAAGGGGAGGAGGGAAGGTGCAGAAGGAGGATGTTGATTATGACTGACGTGCGCCTTAATATCTGATGTGGCTTTCACACTTGGAAATATTCAGGACTCCATATGTTCCAAAAACCCCACTGAACAGTGCGTATAACGTTGCCTTTATCATTCTTTAATCTCAGTTTAATTGCTGTGGTCAAATTACCCCACACTTAATAACACACAGCTTGGTATATTATTTAATATGGTTGACACATACTTTGTTTTAAATGTCAGCGCTGGTAAAGCCCTGGAGTTGGCAATGCTGCGCATGATAGATGGCAGAGGAGATGGATCATCTGTTCTTTGTCTGTGCTGTTGGTATGTTGGCTGCAACTTTTTCAACTGTGACACTAGACTCATGCCAAACTGAAAGCTACTGAATGGGTAACATTATCCCTTGTATCTGATGTTTGTAGCTGATCATTCTCAATTTCTCTGGCTGTTTTTACAGGAATGTGCAATATGATATCACCCGAGTCGAAGCGGCGAACTAGTGTTGTTTCAAATGGGTTGATTTAATTATTTCAGCACCCAGTGGCACCTTTGTTATTAAAGGATTTTCACAAAGCAGTACATAGTCTAATTATGAATTTACACTAGAGACCGTAACAGCATCTGCTGGGTAAATAATATACATTTGTAAAATGGACTAGCTACTAATTTACACAGTCGACCACTGAGACACTGAAAAGCTGTTGCATTCTGTCATGTCAGCTCTCAAACACTTCCAAGCATTCCCGCATCTCTTTACAACTGTTAACAAAACAGGGAAAATCATGTAACTCCCTTCTAGAAAAAAAAGGATAATTTGGAGTTTGTGAATTCAGCTGCAATTTCAGCCAAAGCTGCCTTTCTGCTCCCAGCTGGATTGCAAAGCATGGGAAGTGGTAAATCACCTATATTATATTCCAGGGTCTGCATTTGCACAATCACAGGTGTACAGGTTGTAGAGGAGGTGTACGTTTTCATGGTGGATTGCTGGCTCTGGTTCTGTTGGTGCAAATCCTTCCTGAAGCCAGATCAGCCGGCCTCCAGAGGCTTTCTTGCACAGGAGAGCTGAGGGAAGGAGACTGGTGCCATTGTAACTCTGTGTCACGTCCCTACAGCTGTGTTTGGACTGAAGCCAGAACGTGGTTATCTGAATAATCTTTGCCTACAATCTTGGTCCCTTGCAGCTATGAAAGATTGGTGCCAGTCACGACAGGTCAGGGACTGTGCTAACACGTTCTGGAAGGGCTGGTTGGTCACAGATCTGCAGATGCAAGCAGGGTTTACTCATTGGGAACACTTTGGCCTTATTTTGGCATCTGGGCGTCGATACAGAGGCACAAATTATCTGCTTCTGAAATCAGCTATAATAGATTAATGCAGCTTCTGGGTAACAAGATGATGACAGCTGGGAAGGAAATCGCTGGTGTAAGGTAAAATTTTTGCCAAATCAGTGAGACTGACATTCTTAGCCTGGAACCCATTAGTGATTACTGAGAATAAGATTTAAGATTTCTCAAACCCTCAGCTACATGGAGCTTTGCAAAGTGGAAAGAAGAGGTTTAGCTGTGGCTTAGTGCTAAGAAGAGAAGAGCTCAACATTAGGAAGTGCCTTCAGTATCTTAACTACCCATGGAGATGGAGTTAGCTACCAAGGCAAAGCCAAACCCAAATGAAAAAGACTTAGGACAAATAAGTGTAAGGGGCCGCGTACTGGTTGATCGTATCTCTTCCTGTGTTTCTGGCACAGCGGAGATGAGCGTGGAAGGAGCACATAATGGTTTCATTGCCATCTGTGCAGTGAGATGCCCATCAGCTTGAAGTCTTATCTTTTTGCAGGCAGGAAACCAGACAAGCTCTCCCATAGCAAATCCCCTGTATTTCCTCCCAGCTGTCTCACCTATGTAAGCCACAGAGCCCTTTCCAGCAATGTTGAGAAAAGATTTATGGCCATGGAGCAGGAGAAGGTCTCCTCTCCTTCGGTCTGAATTCTACATCAGCAGGCTATGACCGAGGAAGGGAATTTGGACCGGCTTTCCCAAGCGCTCTATTTTCCATTTAAGCATTGTGCTCAGAAAATGATCCCATGCCTTCATAACAAAGCTTGTGTTTCACATTACAGGCACATCCATGCAGCGCTGTTTATGCAGAAAAAGAAAAAAAAAAAAAGTAACTTTTCTCTGATTCCTGGAGCACAGTGTGGGACAAAGAAGGGAGGAAAGAGTGGGAAAAGTTGGAAACAGGGACTCTGCTTCTCCCACAGAGTAGTGATTCTGGTTGGTTGTGCCTCCTGCTTTTGCATTTGTGCTGTATTTACTCTCAAAATAATAGCACATTGATGCTGAAGAAAGAAATCACCGGTGCCCCAAAACAAAAAGATCCTGTTGAAATGTGTATTGAAGGACTGTCAACCTTTTTCTAATAAGTGCCTGACTTGTTTATGGATGAGATCCTTGTAGTAGCTACATAATTTAAAGCACAGGGTTGGGTCCTTTGCTGACTGGGCAGCTGGGTATATGGGGGATCCAGTTTTTGTGTGATTGAGCGGGAAACATCTGGATAAAGGACTGAAGTATTTGTTGGTAATATACGTTGTCTTTTTTTTTTTTTTTTTTCCTGATGTTACTTCCACATTGAAGACAACAGTAGCAATTTGTTGAAGAAGCAGAAGGGTGTTTTTGCTTTGTTCTGGTGAGACATTCAGCTCTTAGATTCAGTGTATCACACCATTTCTGATGGCTTTATAACCTAAGTGCAGCCTTGAGAGAGTGAAGGGCAAATCAACCCGAAATAAAACAATTAGTATTGTGCTGTAAATGGTTTGGGAGGAAGATTATCCATGAAAATCGGAACTATTAGCTGGCTGTGTGTAATGAATGGTGGTTGGGGTGGGTAAATGGAGAGATGAGAGAGAAAAAACACTGTGTTTAAGATGAAAACTGCTTTCAATGAAGACAGGATCATAGCAAAAATGTAACAAGAGAAGTGAAATATAATTAGGAACGTGACATTAATACGGGATTTGCAGAATGTTGCCTAACAGGTGGGTGGAGTTTATTTGACTTTGTTTCAGCTGGAGTATTGAATCACGCTGATGCAGTCTTTACAATTATGTTAGACTGTGAGAAAAAAGGTAATAGGAATGTTCAAATACATGAGCTCCCACCATCAGCATGTGTCCTCACTCCCTCTCTTCTAGCTGTAATAATCACCTCCCAGTTAAGATGGTTCTTGCTCTTCCTCTGTCATTCCTTGTTTCTGCTGCTCTGAGCTGGAAAGCAGAGGGGATATTGGGTTTCCTTTCATCGCAATGGCAAGTCGAGGAAACATCTGGTTTAAACAAAATGTGCTAAAGGTTTGAAAGAAGAATTAAGGGGTTTTTGGATTTTTTTTTTTTTTGATTATGCCTTTTAGACACTTATTTTTATTAAAATAAAATTTATGAGTATAATATGAAGGGAAGACATTTGAAAGATTGAATTGTAGAGTAATCAGAGAGGAAATCTCTGAAAGGCAGAATGTCCATCAGAACGGCCTTTGCAAGCTGCTTTCTGGACTCCAGAACGGAGGCATCAATATTGGAACATTTGTTTCAGTTTACGAACTTTTTTTGCAATCCAGCTAAAATATCAGCACCACCTGCAATCCGAGCATCAGATTTATTATCAGCTTCTCAGGAATTGCAAAACAGCCTAACTCCACCCGACTGTTAATAAATCAGGTGCTGAAAGCACTTCAAATGAGAACCTTGCTGAAGAGACATGTAACTCATGAGGATCAAAGGCTCAAGTCAGTTAAACTGGCCGTTTGCCCTTTTGGCATAATCACATTCTGTGTAAAAAAAAGAAAAGGAGAAAAATAAACAAGAAAAAACACATGACATTATATGATATTTGTATCAAGCTTGGATAAATAACGAAATGGGAGCAGACATCATTGTATTCTATAATTCTACCATTGATAGTTCAGTCACTCTGATTCTGCAAAAATCTGAGTTGTTTAACATTACAGAGTTACTGAAGCTTACAGATTTGATCCAAAGTCCTCTGAAGTAAATGAAAGAGTATTTCTGCTTCGGTGGTTTAAATCTGACTGTTGGAGCTGTCTGCTTCAGACAAGATGCATCCACTCTCCATTGAGGTTGACTTGTCCCTTCACCGTGTTCCTCACGGTGTACATCACGACATACAGAAAATCAGCTGAAAGGCAGAGTTCTGATGAAGGAAATTGCCTGAGAAATGTTGCACTCCCCAGCTTCCTGGGTTGATTAATAAAATTACTTGCTCATCAACATAGATTACATGCTGGGCTTTGGGCAGATATGCTCTAGGGAAGGGGTGAGAGGTAAGTTCAGAAGTGGGTGGAGATGCAGGGAAGAAGGAAGAGGACACAGCTCACGAAATACCATGAATATCGATCCACGATTGTATCTGATGTGTGTTAACAGCATTGGCATGGCTCATAGCCAAAGCTGTCAGTGACGTTCACATTTTCACAAGCTCCAACTCTTCGTCTTGCCCATGGAAGGGGTTTCTTTTCTTGTGTGTTAGCAAGTCCCCATTTGTGTTTGAGTTTCCTTTCTCTTTTCTGCATCCTCTCACTGGTAATCTGCAGTGAGAGGCAGATGATTGTTACAAACGGTATTTTGTCTTTTTCTGGATGACTGTTCAAGATGTAAGGAGAAGGAGGAAGAGTTTTTGGCTGAGCATGTTGCTGTGTGGCAGCCTGTAGGGCTGTGTGTGTCAGGGTAAGTGTGGGCTTTGTGCTGTCTGCCGGTGCAGCAGAGCACTACAGGAGGAGCACAGCATGAATGGGCCAGGCTGAGGTACTTCTCCCACACTCAGTAGTGAAGCGTATGTGAGTCAAGAGCAACAGTGTGGGTGGAAATGGTGTTCTGGAAGCATTTCTTGCAGAAATCCACGCTTTCAGGCTTGCAGTTGTGGTGCTGAGGGATAAAAGCACTTTCTCATGGATGGCCACGTGCAGCTCTGCTGTGATGTGAGCATAGTTGCTGTGGGTCAGAACTGGTGCAGAGGGAAAGCAGTTGTGTCCCTGGGTAGTGATGCACACCTGATGCTAGTGTGGGAATGAATGACTCACCAGGTCTGTGTGAGATGGGCTGGGCTGTAGTGTGTGCACATGCACTTGGTTTTGTGTGAGAAACTGGAGAGCAAGCCAGTTTATAGTGGGCTGAGGGCATTAGGAAATCTGGGCAGTGAAGTGGCTGAGAGCTATGCAGTTACAGTTGGGCAAACAAGAAAAGAGCACGTTTGCCATCCGTCTTTGCTATGTTTTAGCAGGATATCTGATATTAGGAGAATGTTGTCATTTGGATTCATTCACTATCAGCACTTGGAGAAGTCATCTCAAGCTTCGGAGTGATGTCTCCAAACAACACGGTCCCATCGGCCTTCTTTAGTAAGGGTGTGCTGTGCCAACCAGGAACTTCCGCCAGCCAGGCTGTGGGGTACAAAACAGCCCAGAGATTGATTTTCAGAGAGCTCTGTTTTATTACTGGCACTTGGAAAAACATTTTTCATTCCTACACTTGAAAACTAACATTGAGCAACAGGCCTATTTTGTGTAGCATTTACTTCTCCATTCACTGGGCTGGCAGCAGAGCTGATGCTGGCAGCAGGAAGGTCAATATTTTAGTCTTTGGCCTTCTTTGGAGTATTAAATGGTACTTGAGTATAATAATTCTCAGTGTGGAATGCGTTTCTTCTTAATTAGTTTTAAAGGCAGCACACTGCAGCCTGGACTCCCCTTCCGACAGCCTGGCAGTGCTTCCCACAGAGGAGCTGACTGTGCTAGCTCAGGGCACACAGCCTTTCCCGACGTAGCACTGAGCACCTCACAGAGTGAGCTCCCAGCTCTGCAGAATCGCAACAGCAGCCCGATCTTTCATCGAGATTAATTAATCAGCTGCTTTATAAAACTATGAATGCTTAATGTGGGATAACCTAGTCAAAGCTTTCTGATCAGTATGGCTAGCAGGAAATTTCAGCCTTATTCCACTGCGTATGCTGAGGGAAATTAGGAATTCTAGAGCTAGGGAAATGGGCTTTCTATGGTTCAGTCTGGGCTGCAGTGTTCCTTTGATACAGAAATTTTAGGAACCTTGATAGGGAAAGTGGACACATCCACTGTGTGCAGTGATTCTGTCGACAGCCCTCGTGGTATACTGCCAGCCTAATAATCACAAGTGCTTCTTTCTGCTTAAAACCCAGAAAACGGAACTGACATCTTTTATCAGAAAGACAGACAATCAGTATCCCGTGACAATTCCATATTATGGATCCCAAGAGGCCTTCCTTACATTCGTATTTTATCACGGAAATCACAGCTAGTGCTGTTTATTTTCTATACCTCCACGCAGTTTTCAAGGTGTTGCCAGCAGGACCTGTGCTGACACTGACATGTGTTGTTGTCACATTGCAAGATCTGATAGAAAACCCCAGGTATATAAATAACAGTGTTTCCTTGGATCTTCCTTTGCTTTCAGTGGTTCTGGAGACGCTGGCTCTAGTTAATTCACATGCTTCATATGTTTTGTAGGCTTTTTTCCTACTTCTGAGAAAAAGGCTTGTTCCTAGTAGACTAGTTTGGAGTATTACTCTTTTGTTGTTATACTTTTGTGTTAGGAAACTGTGCCTGTGTCATTTCTAGCTATGACTACAGAATGGAAAAAAAAGAAAAGTCTGGGGAAAAAAAAAAAAACAGAGAAAATCTTGGATATTTGGTAAAATAAGTGGCTTTTGCCTGATGCAGGGCCATATTCTTGTCCCTCTCCTTTGGATGAGCTCACTGCCAGAGCCATACCAGCAGCTGGGAGGATGTGCAGCAGAATTGCTAAGGCATTACAGGGCTCCTCACAGCCAAACCATGTGGCAGCTTGCTGTCCTCTCTTTTGACATGAAAGCTAAAATGTCACTCAGGTACCTTCCCTCCAGGCTTTCCGTACCCTAGGGATCAGTAGTACACGAGAATGACCCATCCCTGGTGTACTGACATCCACAAACTCATGATTTGTCATGGTTGCAGTTCCTTGAAACTAAACTTTGAGTTTGTGAGAACAACAGGTCTTTCATGCTGATCCCCTGTGATTTGACTTGCCTTGTCTGGCAGACTGTCAACCTTCTTTAAAGTTATAATCATCTGTTTAAAGCTTGGGGCAGATCTTGCTTGAAAATATTTGTTCCTCAACTCACCTACAACTCACTGCTTTAAAAAAGCAAACAAAAAAAGGTAACTGTATATATGTGAATATGAAGATATATATATCTACACATATTCATCTTTCCACTTCAAGAAGGCATCTCAAAGGCCAGTTCAGTAGTCCTAAGTAGGTCACACAGGAGTCAAATATTCCAGGCAGTTAACTTTTTTTTTTTTTTTTTTACCAAAAAATATAGTTAGTTCTTATGAACTGTTTGATGCAGACAGGAGCTCTGCTCATGGTTGTGAGCCCGCACAACACGGTACATCAACCCAGCAGTACCATCCCAGAAAGAGGCGATGTTCCTCTCACTTTTACTTGAATTCAGGATGCCAAAAGGAGCTTAAGGCTCTATTCTTCATGTCATGACACCTTGTTTAGCTTACTCTTGCACAAAATTGTATGTTGCCAGACCTGAGGGCTTTGTCCTGTGTGCCTACAAAGTAGGATAGGAATCAACACAGAGATCCAAAGCTTTTTTTACTTCTTTCTTCTCTTAAGCACATACATAAACTGTGCTGATTGTTTTTGCCAATAGAAGAGTAATGATGGTGGGTTGGTAGTTTCAGCTTGAGTTTTACAAGGTGGAGGAGGGGCCACGGAGGAAACCAGGTATGAAGGTTGCCAGAAGTATCTTCCATTTATCATTCCAGCTAACAGGGACTAAATTATTTTTGAGTGGCAGTTTTAGAAGGGAGGGGAGAAAAGCAACATGCGTTAATATGTGCAAACATGTACCTCGTGCTCCAAAGGTGTCTCTTAGGAGTGGCTGGTTTGGTAAGCCAAAGTATAGTCCTGTGGGAGAAGTACAGCATGTTACTCATGCTGGAATTCTGGTCACGCAGTCGGAGCAGGAAGGACCGGGAAGCCAACCCAGGTGGGAGCAGGCTCTGTAATGATGGTGGCACAAATGATGTTCCTTTTTGTACAGGAGCTGGAAATAAAAAGGGGATATTTCTGTCCAACGGAGTACTCTCCTTTGTGTCCCCAGCAATGTTTCAGTCCTGGACAGTGTGCACCATGCTTTATTACAGAGGTTTCATACCTGAATGCCCCCAGAATTCAGCAAGAAGAAAGGAGAACTTCATCTTTTGCTTTGCCATTTTCACACCATTTCTAAGAGGCATAATCATCACTTTAGGCTGTCATAAAGAATGGGCCTGTGCTGATCTAAACCAGTTCAGGACGTGGCCTCTCACATCCACGTTGTGACAGTGTTTACAGTGTTGTTCTGCAAAGGGATGGAAGTAGACAGCGCATCAGGTGAATGGAAAACAATGTGTTTGAGTCATGTGTACAAGGCTGCTTGATAATACAGGGTTTCTCAGATGCGTGCTCGCATTTGCTTGTCTTAACCATTGCCATTATTATTTTAGAGTAATTATAATTTACCTGTACAAATTAGGTGGGTAAGAGGAAGGATTCAGTGACATAGAAAGAGCACGCTGACCAGAATTAAATGGAAAATTCCAAGGAGGAGTTCTTAAAGCAATTGTGTAACACTTAATTGTATAATATAAAGTGTAATTTCCCAAAAGACACCGTATTAGCCTTCTGGTGGTTAGCTATTACATTTGGTCCTTTTAAAATCACTTTGAGCTACTTAAATACAGATTTAAAAAGGGATCAAACTTTTTCTCCTACTAATAATGCCAAGTGCTTTCCTCGTAGCTTATTCATCTTCAAAGTTCTTCACCAACATTAGCTAATTATTCTTTTTTCTAATTAGCAGAAATTGACTGTGGTCAAAAGGGCCATTCAGCCAATTAGCACAGTTCTACCTTCAAATCTCCAAGCTTCTGACCCAGAGCTTTCAAGTGGCTGATGAAGATATCATAAAGCAGTTGTGCTGAGCCCATATTAAAGGCAGCCAACTGGAGAAAAAGAAAGCAAAAAAAAAAAAAAAAAAAAAAAAACCAAAACCAAATATGTAAAGGAAGTGTATCAAATCTTCTCATTCACAGCTTTCCCCAGAGGCGCCAGCATGGAGAATGCAGGGCGGGATGCAGGGGGTCCCGCTGCCCTGCGCACAGATGCATGAAACGTGGTGCAGGTGGGGTTACCCAAGCCTTGTCTGAAGGCATGGAGGCATGTGGAGCTCGTGGTGGCCACCTGTTCAGGGGCTGCTTTTGTTCCTCCATGCTAGTTCACACTGGATGTGGCCAGGGTCACGCGGGTGTTACTCCAGCGGTGGCCCTGTGTGTGCTGGTGCTGCCTGCAGCAGCAGCATCCCACACTGGCAGAATCCCTGCTCTGGGTCAGGTCTGTGTATTATTTCCATCTTTGAGTGTATGATGGCAAGCTAAGGCAATAGACAAAGAAGGTGGATTTAGGAAGTGATTTGTTTGGCTTAACTGACATTTATATATAAAGTGTCTTAAAAAAGTGTTTGGTCTGAGCCTCAGGGTAGCCCTGCCACTTGCCAGGAGTCGCGTTGCTCCATTTTAAGGAATCTGTATGCACCCATAGCTCAGTAGCTGTAAGGTAGCAGGACAGTGTATGGAAATGCGAGCATGTTCACCTGCACTTTGCGCTCTGCATTTCTCGACTCCCTTCTAAGAAGGCTGCTAAGTGACTAATGCTCATCAGGCAGCAGCTCGGCTTGGCTACTCGAGAGCAGCTGTGTATGTGAGACTTGTTTGTTTTAGAAACTGTGAATGTTTTAACCCTGAACAACAGTGGGTGCTCCAGGAGATTAATATCTGCATTACATGGACTTGCTGAGAATAAATTAACTCTTGATGACACGATTACTGTCTTAGCAGTGTTCACTGCATACAATTGCATGGTGTCTAAGATATTAATGTGTTTTTGTGCAGAATTTAGGAAACAATTTATTTATATGACTGTGCTTCATTCCATATCACACCAGGACATCAATTAGCTACTATTGCCTATAAAAGAAATGTAAATCATGTGTCTTATTGGTTACGAGGATAATACCGGGCCAATAATTCACAAAGAATAATTCATTCCATGAATTCGTGCCTCATTCTGTGCTCAGGAATTGTTCACAAATGGATACAAATTTCTTAAGTTTTCATTTTTCAAATGATTTTAATGGATTCTTTTTGGTTACACTTTACCCGTAGAGAATTTGTATATTCAGGACTTAAAGTTTGGGGCGATTTTGGTTGGACACACAGCACAATACATTTATTTCTTGGCTGAATCAGTGCAATTTGTAGAATCAGTTGATGCTGTGAGTACTTGTGAGACCTGATGTAAATACCCTTTACCACTTTTTGTGAAATATGGTGTTCGGAGAAAAAAAAACAAAACACCTTTTGCCACTGCCCAGAAAGACAAAATGAAATGAGCTTTCAGAATGATACTGCATGTGTGTTGAATTATGGATGGAAGGCTTGAATCTGGATTTTCTTCCTTTTGCAGAAAGTAAATAGGAGGGACAATTTGCATGTGTTTCTTTGCGTGTGCTTGATTCTCAGAGATACCTAAGTTTCTCCTCTGAACAATCTATCCATCCTCTTCTCTCATAACTCTGGGCATGCCTTTCCCATGCTAATACATTAGGAAACTTTTATTGCACTAAAAAGCACAGAAAGTTCATTGCTTTGCTATGACCTTTTCTCCTTTCAATTGTTTCATCATTGTGACCAATATGAACCAAAGGAGAGATGTAAAAATGTTAGGGACATTTATTTTTAAGAAGGTTAAGCAACTTTTCCTCTGCCCTTTTTGCATTCTTCCAGACGTTCTAAAAAGAGACCGTAAAATGACAGAGATGGCCTCCTTAATTACATTTTCTTGTCAGAGGAAGCGTGCTTTAAAAGAGCAGTAACCCAACACTCCTATAGTTGAGGATCTCAATAATCTCAACCAGGTTCACAACATTTGGAAAACCCCAAACCTTCTGTCAACTGATTGAAGCGAATTTTACGCATGCAAGAAATACAGTCATCTGGCACAAGGTTCTGTGTTACGGGGCTCGGGCAAAAGGATCCAGTTTCAGTTTGCCAGAGTTTCATGAGCAGTTGGATACGATTTCACAATGGCAGTGGCTTATCAAAAAAACAAGAGCTGAAGAGCAATATGCTGTTGCCGTGCTTGTTTTCATAGTGTTTATCTCCATAATAAATGTAAATCAGGTCCTGAGTATTGCTGGTCTAGAAATTTTAGTAACAGCTGATGATTAAAAAAAAAAGCAAACAAGCAGATATCAGTGGGACTTGGATTGGATAACACTTTCTCTCCTTTCCCAGCCTTTTTTGGTTGGCCAGCTGGACCTCGTTGCTTTGTTTCTATCACATCTGCTGGTAGCTTTGTACAAGACAAGGGAGAAAATTGCTCCTGCGTGCCTCCATTTTATGTTTGTATAGATTCTGTCCTGGTTTTAGCAGCGGTTGCCAGCAAGAACACTCGGACTTATAGTGGACTGCTATGGTGATATAGGACATACAGACTTAAAGTCCAATGAATGTGGGCAAAGGTTAATGCATTGAATTTGACAGGAGGATACAGTGGGTAGGAAATCCTGAACAAGGCCACATGTGTTTACCTGAAATTGAAAAGGCTGTCTGTATGTGTTCTAGGGCTCCTATAGTATGCTTCTTAGTTAGGTCAGTGAACTTGCTGGCCTTCTCTTGCAAGATGAATTGCCTTCTCTCAGGACTGTCTGGGGAAACAGGAGAGGATGTCATGGCATTTGTTAGAAAAAAAAGGGAAAAAATAGCCCAGATCTGACTGCCTGCTTTATCACAGCCTGTGTCCCAGCTTCTTCTGTTCCTGTAGAATGTTCATTCCTACAGGTCTGTACCAAATCTAAGGTGCTAGGAGCAAATCTCTCTGGTTCCTACTCAGAATGTAATAGCGGCTGAAAATGAGATCAGTCCCAGAGCAGTCTTTGTGGTTCAGACACAACTGAGCTCTATGTGCTTTGCAGAAGGCTTGGAGAGCTTGTGTAAATATCTGTGTAATTCAGATGAGCAAAGCTCACACTTCGGGCATCTGACATTGGCTGTCATTGGCATGATTCTAGATGTTCCCTGTGGCCTAAGGCATAGTACTCAGTTGGCATGGTATGTGCATCTGAAAAGTGCCTTCCAAATGACGCAGGATGGGTGTAAATACCACAGCCTTCAGATACTGAGTACAGATCTGTAGTCATTCTCAGGAAGTATACAGAAAATACCATTTCCTGAAAATGCTGCCTCCAGAAAGTGAAAGCAGAGCTTCCTTTGCAGTCTTTCTGTTTTTGTTCCAGAGCAGTCATTTCTCCATTCTTTGGCAATCTGGGTGTTATTTTTGTCACTGGCTGTCCCACTGCTGTGTGGTTCTGTGAGAGCAGGCTCAGAGGTCCAGTGGGAGCAGGCCCCTGGCTGAGCCCTGGGGGGCTGTGCCAGGGTGATAGACACGATTTGCTGTATGAGACTTACAGCAGTGCAAGCTGAGAACTGGGCAGGGTTCTATCTTACAATTCAGCAGCTCTGTGAAATACCTTGTTGTAAAGAAACTAAGAGTGTTAACAGAAGGTGAACTGTTCTGTATCCTAAACCTGGAGAATCATGTAAGGGCTTCTCTCTCACACCAGTTTTTGCCTGGCACGTCTGGCTGAGGGCTCTTACAGTTGTCTGTATTCTTGAAAATCAGTGAGAAGGGAGAAGTAACATTTTCTTTTCCTCTGCCTTCAGTTCTTGTTAGTGTGGCTGTACTTGGTGCCTAACCTCTTCTGGGGATAAGGACGAGGAGAGCTGTGTGAGGTTGTTGCTGCTCCCCTTTTATCCCTGGGTGGATCTGTATGACCTGTCTAAAACCAGATTCCAGATCTGAGAGGATATATCCAAAATGAAAGATGACAAGAGACTTTTAGAGGTATTTCTGCAGGAGAAAAACATTGGGAATGTTAATAGATTTGGCCATAGTAACGTGCTGGGCGAACATGCTAGATAGGATGAAGTGTGACCATTCTTCCCACAGGGATTCCATTATTGCTTATGGTGAGAAGGCACAGAAGTTGTTGGTGTCACTCTCTGGTCAGTTGACAGCTGGCCTCAAAAGAACTCAGAAGGAAAAAGAAAGGGAAAAAAAAGGGAGCACAGATGCGTTGAGATAAGGAAAGAAGCTCTTGTGCTAATATGTTTTCCACGCCTGGGAGGGTGGAACGGGTGGTTGTGACTAGTAGTGTGCACAACCTTCTGGAAGGAAAATGGTTTGGAGCAGGCTGTTGAGCTGGCCATGCTGCACGTGGGAGCATTTCTGATTAATTCGGCATCTTAGATTAGCCTCAGGGTTGCCTTGTGCCCAATGCAAGTGCTGTCCCTGTTGAGCAGTAGGTTATCAGGACAGCCTCAGGAGTCAGGTCACTCAGGCTGTGATGAACCATTAACTCTTGCTGTGTCACAGCAAGGGAGCCTCCAGCCAGATCTGTTTTTCCTTTGTGAGATGTGGACCCTAGATGGACATGCAAGCGTTTCCTCAACGCACACTGCTCCATCCAGAAATATTTGCTTGGGGCCTGTGGTCCCACAGCTGACTCTGTTGGGCCACTCTGACTCAGTTAAATCTGTGGTAGGAGAAATAGCTGACTGCCCGGGCTCTGCTTCAAGCCAGATTACTCAGGCTGAAAGTGTGTTCTTTCATCAACGTGAGACTCTTTACTATCTGCTCCATGTTTCTGCCAGTGCATTCTCTTTCTATCCTGTGTCGCAAGTACAGATTTTTACTGATAGCACACAGGAAGGTGTTCCCTTTACAATCCCCAAACTCTTCTACATGGAAATATCTGTGATTCTGTTCAGAGGATTCAACTTCTGTGTATCTCACAAACAGTAATGACTATATTTTCCATGTGAGAAAGTTGATTAGAGGAGGGATTTCATCAGATGATCCCCGTACATTTGCATAACTTTCTGTTTGCAGACGCTTGGATTTCAGTAGTATGGAGAAGTGTTTGGGAGGACTGTTGTACTTACGATTGCAAGTACTCATTTTAGTCCTTTCTGTATTAGATACTGGAGGGAACAGAAGGTAGAATGGACAGGCAAGTACAATTTTGACACCTGACCGGTTGGGTAAGAGACTCAAATTCTCAGAGCAATAAATAGCTCCTTCCTGATCATGATGTGCTAGCAATACAATAACAAGGGAATGGCCTAACTTAATGATATATATTAAATGAGATTATAGATATCGAGGACGCATTTAGTAAAGCATCTATTGTCTGCATCTGTCACCACAACATTCTGGCAAGTGTTGAGAAATATGGAAAGTGTGAAGTAGGAGGAGAAAAACTCCTGCATTTGTTGATTGCTTGTTGACAGCAACTGGTTGAGACATTTACAAAATGCTTCAAAAGTTTTTAATTGTTTATGCACGACCTATAAAACCCATTCTGATCATGCTTCTGGCTGCCATAGTGGGGAAAAATGTTACCGGGAAAAACGTACACTGTGTTTGTGTGCGTATGAAGGCATCCGAGCCTCCTAGTACTCCTAGGCTTTGCCTTGAAATAATTTATGTTACTGCTACAGTGATCTTTGCAAAGGAAACAGAGTTTGACTTTTGATGAAGGCAGGAGAAGAGCAGAGTCTCAGATCAAGACTGGTGTGATGAGCTGGGAACATGCTGCACCCTCCGGGATGTTCCCCGTAGTTCAGTGCTCTCCTGTGCAAAGATTTGGGGTGCTGTCTGCAGCTCACATCTGGTCCCAGCTTTGCTAAAGTTTGTGGAAAGCAGCTAATCAACCACGAATCAGATGCTTTAATGACTATTTATTTGTCTAACATTTTATACCTGTAATTAAGCTGCCATTTTTAAAAAATAAAATCTCAAATTGCCATCAGTCCTTCCAACAATGTTATGCTACAATCGTGTGCTTCCAACAATGTGTGCTACGATGTAATATGAATTGGGCCCAGAGTGTGGAAACCTGCCAGCGCACATTCTCATTTTTACTTGCATATTCCTGAAGGGAGGACAGAGCAGTGCTCTAAGTGCTGTGGTCTTTACTGCTGCTTAGGTGAAGTTCTAAGCAGTTTCACTTGTCCCGAGGTCTTTGTCACTTGTAAATCAGATGAGCTGTTTTGTTGTTGGCCTGTTGAGTGCTGAAACAAGCACAAACAAGAGCTTCTCTACTGCTTTGCAAACTGTATTTCAGTCCCTGAGAAGGTGGCAGTTGTGTCATGATTTATGGCACCTATTTGGTGTTTTTAATTGGGAATTTACACGACAATTTGTGGCTACATGATTATGTTAAGATTATCTTATAAAAGATCTAGGACAGTTGTTTGTGAAACCCTGGGGGCACATACCAACCTCCTTAGCTATCTAACCAACTGTTTTGCTCCTCAGTTAAAAGAGTGGGGCCTTCAGAAGTGGTTTGATCTTCCTCGGGAAGGTTAAAGGTCAAATGACTCATAAATGAAGAAAGAGTGATTTAATCCAAGGAACCTGTGCTGTTATTGTAAAACAATATTCACCAGTGATGGTACACTGCTGTATAAATGACAAACTGCGCGGCAATGGAAGTTGTTATTACATCACTGAAAACCTCACCTGCACTACATTTATGACTCCATAAACACAGGTTTATTTAACAGCTGTGGGAACACCTATGGCCATTTTGTGTTAAAGGTCAGGAGTCCTAAATTTCAGCTTGCATGTTAGTTTCCATGGGTGAGGTTCGTAAAATGTGATGACTAACATTAAGTGACCAGAACATAACCAAAATGTAACACTGGGGGCAATGCGTGCTAATGCAACCAACTTATACTCCACTGCATTTCCTGGAGCATCTGGGATGTTGGTTGGTTGCTGATTGTTGCTCTGAAAAAACGATTTATACCATTTGGTCATAACACCATCTCCCTTGCAATGAGAGTATGTGACCATACCAACTCCTAAGTCAGATTCCAGCAGGGCTTTACCTCCTAGGGCATTTTTGAAGGGGGACGGTCAGATCCAGCGTATTTCAGAATGTAAATTAAAGGTAGCTGTACATACAGCAGCTGCTCCTTGGGTCCTCTGCCAAATGAGATGATTAAAAAATACTAACATTTATTCTTGAAGTTGCCATGTTAAACATTAGGCCAACTGGCTAACTGAGCAGTGAGCTGTGTGTTGCCAAGTGCACAAAGAAAAAAAATAAAGAAGAAACGGTGCTTATTCATGTACATACACTTCACGTGGGAGTGTGCAGCTGCTTGGTGCCGGTGTCCTTCTGCAGGAGCTCCGCAGAGCATAAAAAGTAACTGCTGAGTGAAGAATGCTTGTTTGTACATTTTTAGCGTTTGGAAAGTTAAGCTGAATCTCGATTTGGAGATTCGATTACATGCGCGCTGTGGGAGGACAGGCATCTCCCTCTGGTTTGTGCAATACGGTTCTCAGCTGCTTTGCTATGGCCTTGTCTAACTCATGCCACACATGCACACGGGGTGCTTACATTCCCCACCCATGTTATTGCTGCAGGTGCTGTACTGTTGCTCAGTGAATGGTAGCAGATTTTTAACAAATTTGCAACAGCAATCTGGACTACTGAAAGAATTATGACTAAACCAATAAATTACTGTTGTCTGCTTTCATCACATGACAGATTCCCATAACTTGGTCCAGTGTGACTGAAGGTTTTAAGCTGATAAAGATTACGGGGTTTACTTACCTTTTAGAAACACTATTGTTCCATTAGATCCATAAACAATTGTTAGTCAAAGATCAAACAGAGATAATTACTGTTTTTTTTGCACTTTTGGAACATAGATGAAATGATTAGAAAAATCCAAAAAGATATGAAGCAATAATGAAGCCTCTCTTATGCAACGTCAAACATATCTTTCTTGTTCAACAGCATTTCGTATCTTCATCAATAATCTCGCCAATGGTCATATAATTAACTATGCTAATAACGCTCTGTTTAGTCTTTTTATTACTATTATTGCTGTGAACCTCCTTAAGAGCAATCCACTGTAATTAGCAATTAATCTGATGATCGTGTTGCCCTGTGCAAACGTGAGATGAAGCATGTTGATGTAACCGCAGCAGTGGCGGTCCCGGTGCCTTGCTGCTGGTTGCACTGCCTGTGGCCTGTGCCCCTGGGCTGGTGTCTTTGTGGGGCTGGTGTCCTTGTGGGGCCAGGCACTGCGAGCAAAGCGGCCCATGTGTTCCCCCACTGGCTCGCTCATTGCTTTGGAAGCACCCCCAGTGCCAGTGCCATCTCATTACGTGCACCTGAAAGAGGAGAATGTGAGCTCAGCTGGCTCAGCCAGCAAGCACTCCTGTGAAACAGAGTGTTGAGCATTTAACATGGAAGAAATAGTATTCCAGTTTGGTGTTTCACATGGAAGCCATTTCTCTCTGCCTTTCTAAGTGTTGCTTTTGATGCTCTTTTCTTTAAATCCCCAAATTATCCCCATCTATTCACTCTTGTTTACTCTGGCAATCTTGTAATGCTAGTGTTTGCCAACATCCCACATCCCACTTTTTTTTTTCTTGTAGCTTGGAATAGGAAACAAATGTGATAGTATTTATTGGCAAGTGGTGATGTTCTTGTGGCAGTCGTTGTGCTGAGCTCTAGCAGAGAAGGAGAGGTGAAGAGAATTGAGAAGTCCCACTTGAAAGCAGTGCAATTTTTAAAAATTATCACTGGTGTTCCTTTACTATATTAGAACCACCACCACTTTTTTTTTCTTTTTTTTTTTTCTGGCAGACAATAAAGGAAATAAAAATGCAGAATATCTGTTAAAGAGATATGACATGCCATGACATAAGCACCTGAGGCCTGGAAATCCAGCCTTATGGTTGGCTTCATCCTACAGCTGTTCCCTGTCACAACAGTGCAGAAGAGGGAACACCACGTACTGCTCTCACTATCTCAGTGTGCTTTGTAATTATTCTGCTTGTTTTATAGCACGATTGAAGGTTCTTGAAATTCTATTAGAAGATAACATGTCTGTGTCCCTGGTGTGGTTTTTACTCCCTCTAGGCAGAGGTCAGGGTGCTTTGCAAGCTGACCTGAAGGCTGTGAAGAGGTTGGGAGGCAGTGAGGTGACTCTTGGCAATGAGAATGCAGGAAAGTGATAGTAACCCAGTGAGTGAGAAAAGTAGCTTTTAATTATTTTGTTATCCCAGGTAAGTGTAAAAGCTGACGCCCCAAATCAGGTCTGGGAGAGATATAGCTATTCAGAACTGAAGTTAGTACAAAAAGGCAGAAATCTTTTTCTGTCCAGCACTTAGAGCATGGAGCTAGACCTGTCTAATCCCTGCTCCACGTAAGCACGAAAAACACTTGTCAAAAGTCTGTCTATCTGTATGGAGCTGGAGGTAACTGACACTTTGTAAGCGTCCCTGAATTATCTGTCTTAGCAACATACACCTCTGCTGAGCTGTGCAAATACAGCTAAAGGTGGGGTTCTGGCAAAACCAGTATTTACACACCATCTCAGTGTTGGAAGTAATTAATCTTCAACTGTATGAGGCTCTTTGTGATGTAAAGCAAGTGCTGACACTTTTGTGTAAACATGAAGATTAGCATATTTACAAACTGGTAGATGTTACTTTGATCAGTTGCTGCTTGCACTGGAAAGGCATGCTGGCATGCAGGCTTGCTCTTCATGTGACAAAGATGTCTAATCCTTTTACACTATTCTCAGATCCATATTTAGAATTCTGACTGGTGTTTTCTATATCCACTTGAGCTCACTGTTTGGTTTGTTTAGCAGTGTTCATCCACTCTTTATACTCACTAGTGACTCATTCCAGTTTGTTTTGTTTGCAAAGCAAGCAGTAAAATTCCAAAGTAGTAAATGACCTGGGTGAAAAACCCTTAAACTCCTTTCAATTTAATTACTAAAGCAAATTGGAACCACTTGCAGTCAGGCTTTTTGATGGCCCATATAAAGATCTTCACTGTTTTCCTTCTTGCTTTTAAGTAAGTTAGTGTGAAAATTAGCCAACCCCACTTCAGCCTCCTTGCAACACGATTGCATCAAGACTTTTGTTTCTGTGTACACTTAAACACATCTGGAAGACTTTGAAAGAGGCATCCTAGATGCTTGGTTTTGTTCATCGTAATTTAATGGTAAGCTGTAAACAATACATAATTCATTTCAGGGCAAATTATAGCTTTACATACTCCAAACTGGATAGCGACAGGGGATCTTGTGGTAACAGGATAATGACCTGAGCGGGTTCGAACAGGCTGGGTCTTATCTTTTAAGAAGGATGAAATAGTGTTATGACATTGTCAGCATATTGTCTAACATGCTGGGGTGCTAGCAGCTCATTACTTATGTGCAACCCCTGTGCCTGAGTAAACGATTGCAGGTTTGTCCCTGCCAGGTGCACATGCATTGCGCAGGCCCAAACACGCAGTGCCCTCAGAGCAGGGACTGTGCTGCTGAGGTGGGCCGCACGCGCTTGTGGGGGAAAGCTGAGGCTGAATGGGTGGGTGGGGAACCCCCGTTGTTCCCAGCACTTGTGCCTTCATCTGAGCACTGCTGAGATGTTGGCTTAGCCTGCTTGTGGTTGGTAGAGATGGGTGACACAGGCCTGCTTGGGTTTGGAAGCGTTCCTGCTTTCCTCTGGCAAGCTGGAGCTCTGCCTTCTCCCCAGGCACACCTGTTGGCTTGTCAAAGGTGAGGAAGCTCCTTCTCACCAACCCACTGTCTTCCAGAAGGTGTGAGGCTGAGCCTGGAAACTTCAAGTACTACCTGCCTTGAGCTGGCTGCTCTCCACACACTAAAACATCTCCTCTGATCTTAGGCCTCTGACTCAGTTTCCATTTGGCAGCGGTTCCCAGTGATGCATGCATGACTCGGAGACGTGACTGCTGCCCAGCTGTTTGCCCTAATGGCACAGCTGGAGAGACTACTCCAACGTTTGCCACTGGTTTTGGTTGTTAGGTTGGCCTGTCCAGTAGGGGTGCTGAGGGCATCCACTTCCACCTGCAGCACAGAGAAATAATCGCCGCTGGAGGAGCTGCAGGAGCACTGATGGTGGCAGCTAATTATGTGAGATTAATTGCAAACCTCAGCAGCTGTTATGGGTCTTATCCAGGGCTCAAAATGAAAAGAAAAATGTCTCAACCATCTCTAGTGTCTTTCAGATGAATCAGAGCAATATTCATCTAGTGAAGAACCTTCTAGCCAAGCAGGACATCTGTGCTAAGACTGCTCGATTCTCCTTGGTGGGATGCTAGATATTTTATTGTGTTAAGAAACACTAAGAATTACACAGAGGAAAGGCATATAATGATGCCTTCTGTCCTGTCTTCATTTTCCAGGGCCAGTGTCCCTGGTGCACCACGAAGTGAGGTTAGCTTTTTTCCCTTGCAGTGTTGTGATCAGCAGCCTGCAGTTGCACAAATGTAGTGGAAGTTGGGTTGCGTGAAGCTTTGCCCTTTATAACTAACATGTGAACAATAAGGACAGGACCTGTGTTTTGATTTCTTGTTAAGCAAACTAAGCAGGTGAAATGCTTGGAAAAGAAACCAATATACTTGCATTACTCACAGAGCATCACATCTATGTTGAATCTATTACTGATTAAAACTCTTGTTAAACTGAGGATCAAAAAGAAAGCTCAATGTCTCATTTAGCTCTTTTCATGACTGGATTAGCCTGAATGGAACAACTTGTCTATATGGGAACAGCATGGGCACTTAATTTTTAAGATATTCTCCTATCAAGGAAGATAAGGTGTAAATAGAGTAAGGAAGAAAAAGACATTACGTTTGCTGGCGATAATGAAAAATGGAAAAGTATTGGGTGGAATTCTGACCTCATCAAAATCAGTACAAATTTTTTCCATGTTTTCAGTGAAGCCAGGTTTTTGCCTGTTGCATTTCCTATTGATCCTTAAAGGGGAAAAGAATCACTCCTGTGGCTTACATTGTTACTTATTTAAAATGAAGTAACTTGTTGCATATTTATTAACCAAAATGATGTACTAACTGAAACCTTCCAAAGCATGTATTAATCTGTCTGTTTAGTAGAACCTTGCAGTACGTTTGGGTTGTTCTTAACTTAATAAGTAGAGCAGAAGACATGCAGCTAATATACTAAAGACAAATGAGATTCTGGTAGTTTTATTCCCAGTGCTATTGGTTGTGTCTTCAGTTTTCCTAAGTTGCAGCTGTTGAGTACTTCTGTGTCTTAAATGCACAAAGCGGAGCACTTTGCAGCCTATACTGGAACACAAGCCTGGAGCCTTCAGGCTTCCAGCCTGACTCACTCCTGCTTCTCCCATGCTTCTCCACACAGGCTGCAAAAAGGGAACAGTCTCAGGACTACAGCAAAGCTGGGAAGCTGCAGTAGTCCTGCATCATAGGACTTGAGGGTTGGCAAACCGACTATTCAGAACTTTGATGTTTTTAATGTTGACCATGGCAGTGCTGTACTAGGCAGGACTGACCCTTTTATGCTCTCACAAGTCTTTTTTTTTTTTTTTTTTTTTCTGACAGTTTTATGGACATAAATAGGTAAAAATCTTCATTTTAGGAAAAGCATGTATTCAGGAATTTTAGGATACTAATTTCATATTGCCCTGGAGCATTTTCTGCAAATGTTAGCATGCACATACTATTTCTGGTGATTAAAGCAGAGTATTTTGACTTTCAAGTGGCATCTTCTGAATAAATCTGTCTCCAAATGATTTATGCATCCCATTAGGATTTAGTGCTGGTAGTTGTTCTGGGAATCCTGATCTGGTCTTTCAAGAGTCGCCTTAGCTTTATCAGTCCATTTACATGTGGTCATATTTCAACCTCCAGGAGCTTTAAAATGTTTAGTACACAGAACACAAATTTAGGCCTGTGTTTGTTTTTATTGATGGAACCTCTTTCCTTTCTTCAACATTCTCAAATGTTCCCTGGTTTAAGTAGAGTTATCTAAGGTAATCCACTCTTGCCCTTACCAGGGATATTCCACTTTGTTCATAAGCACATAACATAACTCTAGTCCCCAGTGATTTCATTGTGAAATTAAAACCCAGACACTCATCCAGATGTCTTAGAAGATAAGGGCAGGCCTAATCCGTATGTCACAGAGGACTTAAGGAGCAGGAATTCACCTATACATCATCACGTTGTTATTAGCCCGGACCATGGCAAGCCCAACACAAACATTTTCCACAGGGCTTGCATTCAGGCTTGGCAGTGTTAAGAAAATACCCTCCAGCAATGTGTTATTTTAGTCTGAAACAAAAGTAGACATGAATGGCAAGAGGAACAGAGAAGTATTGTTTTTATTTTCTATGTGAACCCGTAACTCGTGTTAAATGAAAATCTAACCAACTAAGATGTAAATACCATCATGTTCAAATGAGCTATCAAGTATCAACACATTTATTTTTTGATGGAGTACTGATGCTTTTCTGAGGTAGTGTAATGCACTGTGGGAAGGGCAATTTAGATAGGAAAAGCCAAAAGCTTTATCTGATTAAAACTGATATGCTGATTGATTTTGACAGAGGGAAGTCACTTCCACTGCAAAAAAGAAGGCAACAGAAGCGCGATGCATTTGTCATTAATATGAGTGGCGGCACTGAAATTAGAAATAAAACGTGGAACTGTGAAAGACAAAGGCAATTTTTACCACTGTTTTTGCAGTTTTGCCACCCCCCAAAGCTGCCATCTTGTTTTTATTAAGTAGTTATTTTACAAAAGCCACAGAAAGCCCATAGGACAGGGACTAGAACCCACCTCTCTGGGAGGGGGCCAAGCCTGCACAGCAGCCTGGCTCTGTCTGATCCTGCCTCCGTAATCCCTCTTCTCCATCCACCCTGGGAGCACTCCCAAAAGTGAGTGGGGAGACACTCCAGCGTAACGATGAGGCTGAGTTTGTGGTTAAAGCATTGAACTGGGAGTGAGCTGTTCTGGATTCTGCTCCTGCCTGTGCCACAGATGTTCTGCGTCGCCGTAGTATGCTCTGTTTTTGGCAAAGTTCATCCCCGTGCCGAGAGCCAGCTAGAGGCTTGGATGCCATCTGATGCCGGGAGACAAACACAGCTTACACACTGGTTGAACATTATACAAGTATATTTAGGAAACTAACTGACATGTAAGCTTTGTGATATCCTTCAGCAAGAGGGCCGAACCTCTTGCTTATAGTCACTGCCTCAGAGCTCCCTCCTACCAGGCAGGAAAACTGCAAGGTTGATCATGTTAACATTTGTGAAATACTTCTGTGATGTAAGAGACACAGATATTGGCTTGTCTATTAGGAGGAAAGCCTACAGGTTTCAAATGAGCTGCCCAGAGTTTATGCACTCACTGGATAGGCTGAGTCTCACAGGTGCAAAAAAGTGCAATGGAAAAACAGTGAATACGCCTTATTAACAAGCTGAGAGTAGTTTTGTTTGTTTGCTGTGTGTATCCAATAGAAATCCATACAAAACTTTTTAAAAATCACAGCTAGAAGAAAGGGGTCATGAAGAACAGCAGAACAGAGAAACACTTTTTAAAATTGAATGTGGGCTTGATTTTTCATCTTGGGAATCAATCCAGGTTACCCTAACAGAAAGCAGAGACACATTTCAGCTGGGGTTTCTTTGTGCACAATGCAATGGCAGAGCAGTTCAAGACCAGTTCATCTGTGTGAAAATATGACCCTGTATGAGTCTGGAGGTCAATGAAACCACTGTTGATCTGCTCAGGGCATGCTGGTCACTGCTTTAGGGTCACTTTGATTTATGTGCTTAGATTTTCCACTTCCAGAACAATAAAATGTGGGTGACTCTCTTTTCATTGACTCTCATTTGTTGTTGCCAGCATGCGTTTTTCTCAGAAATATGCGCTATATGAAAAAGCCTGAAAAATTTAATGCAAGGATATAAACCGACATTTTTATGGAGGGTAAACTTAGACTCGGTCATAATTAGAAAAGAAACTGAAAATCATGCTCTTTCATGGTTTCTTGTAAGCAGTATAGAAACTTACCATCTCCCTCAGTAATTAATATCCCCTTATTAGTGTTTTTATAGGTTTGCCATGCTCATGGAAGGGACAGAATTAGTGGTATCACAGTTGTACGAATGGAAGTAGTTGAGGCAGACTCAGCAATGAGCTTCAAGAAATCTGTAGCAAAACAGAAATTTAATAATTATTTATTGGTTTAACTCCTAATCAGAAGCAAAATGTCAGGAAGCTTTGGGTATCCTTCACTGCTGAGTCATCTCAGGAGCATTACCATAGCTGGTCACAGCTCCACAGAGGGCTTGGGCATGACGTTGAATACCTTGTGAGGGTTGGCAGGGACTTTCAGCCTTCATGGTGCATCTGTGGGCACCAGCTCTGGAATGGTCAGTGCCTTCCCGAGTGCTTTGCTGGCCAGAACTGACACCAAATAGCTTCTTCCAGCTGTGCAGCTCACTGTGGTGGGAGAGGTGGAAATCCCTTGCAGGGCACCCGCCTCTGACTGGAGAGAGAGGAGACAAAGCATCAGCTTAATGGACACCAAAAATTTTATTCTCTTGATCACTTCCCGTCATTAATTTCAGTGGAATTAACACAGAGGGCATCTGAATCAATACAGCTGGATTTTGCTCTGGTTTCCTGCCATGCTGCAAACCTTTGGGCTTCTTGGTCACCTGCCCTTCAATTCATGTGAACAGTCTTTAGCTGAAATAAGTGCTATTCTAATAACTAACTTCTATCAATTGAGACTCCCTAATTTGTCCTGTAGGACTCTTTAACCCCTTTAAGTGTCTGCATAACCTGTTGACAAAGGTCAGTGCTACCTGCTTTGTATGTGACTGCCGAGAGCCAGTGGGCAGATCTGTGGAAGGGTAGCTGGGAGCTCAAGAACCTCTGCTTGCCCAGTCTGTTGGAAAGTACCTGCTTATTAGTGCTGACAAAGTGTTGCCTTGTTCTTTCTCTACCCTACAATTAAGTACATTGAAGGGTCTGGAGTGTACCTCTACCTTGTCTTCTTTCATTTCTTAAGTTCATGTAATTTTGTGGCTGCAAGGGAGAATATGTGTCATCTGTGGAGGATGAGAAGAATAGGGGTACACAGTGTGAAGGTGTAACATTTTTCTCTGTAATTGACATCGTCCTTCAGAAGAGCTGTTCAGTCATGTTTCTATCTGTAGAAGCTGCTCAGAAGGAGTTGTAGAGAAAATACAGAAAGTCGCTTTTAGATTTATACACACCAATTGCACTGAAGCTTTCATTATTTAATCAAAAAAAAAAAAAACCAGTTTAAAAACACCTTATTTAACAAACTCAACTTAACTTCACTCATGTTCTGTACCATTGGCTAGGGAATTTTACAAAAACCATAAACTCTGGCTTCTGTAGCATGGAGCTGGAGAGGCCACCATTATTAAATGCTCAACATGCTTCTCAGTACTCATTCCTTAGAATAACTGCTTCACAAGCCTTCTCCTTCAAGACATCCTTAAGGCTGTTTAATACCCTCTTAGCTGTCATTTCAGTTAGCACTCAGCACTGTGTAGAATTGCTGAACTAAACCATATTAGCAGATCTTTACAATTATTTGTAAATGTTAGGATACTCAGAAGATTATTGCACTGGTACATTGCCTTTGGTGCCTGAGGGGAGCGCGAATTATATCTTATCTGCAGGAAGAGCTCTGAGGAGCCAGAACATTTTATGAGATGCTGCGGTGCCCATCCCACTTCCAGTCCCATCACTAGGACTGTCAGGGTGCAATTTATAGCAGCAAGCAGAATAGGTGTATCCCCTAACATTAGAGTTTCACATGAATCTAATGCATGGGAAATGGATTTTTTTTCCTTCAGTGGATGAAGATACCTTCTCATCTGAACCCTTAAGCTGATGACATTTCAGAATTCCATTTGGAAAGACAGAAAAACAGATGATCTGTGTTTTTTAAAACTCCTTCTGATGGCTGATGCTACTTGCCTGTGCAGTTTGTTGAAGTATTACTGACAAAGCATTTCAGACTTTTGACTATGTATCTAACTCCAGTAAGGTCTGCCTGCAATTGTCCATCCTTAGCTAAGGAAAACTACACTATTCTGAAACTTACCACTCCAGAATTGCCAGAATTGGAACCTTAGGCTCCTAGAATTGGAAGTTAGGCTCCTAACATTTCAAAGGGCTGTTCCAGTTTTCAAAAGCACTGAGCTCCAAGTGCCATGGGGGTTGTGGAGGGTTTAAAGACCTGGAAAAAGTTCAGGCTGATGTTTTGCAGTCTAAATTCAAGCTCTTACATCCTAAAAAAAAAAAAAAAAAAAAAAAAAAGGAAGAAATGTATCATAGGTCTTTTTTTATTATTTTTTTCTAAGTCATACTTTTATAAACTGACTAATTGAAAACAAAGCTTATTTTTAGCATGGTAGGAACATATTTATGCTTGTGGTTTCATGGTCTGTGTAATTCCCAGCTTAGAAGGGCACTGGTTAATGCACAGTTACTGGCCAGTGAGCCATTTACCGTGGCTCCTAATGTAGAAAATAAAACTTGATACATTCTTCATAGCTAATTGGCTATTTATCTATTGTTTGTTGCTAAGGGAGCTACTAAGAGACCTGCTGGTGTACCTTACGAGTTGGGCAACAGGGAAGGTTGACTGAGATGTCACAGAATGCTCCAGGCTTTTCCATTCCAAGGCATTGCAATGGAAGGCCGCAGGGAGCTGCCATCCAAAAATAACTTGAGAGACTCTCAATCTTGGCTTCACTGCCCATGTGGAGGCTTAAAGTTAAAGGCATTATCTCACTGGGGAGCCTCAAGGACAGGGGCTGCACTCAGGGCTGCAGTTCTTAATTCGTTTGAGGCTGGGCATAAGGGATGCCTACCCGTAACAGGAGTGAAGCTCTGCCTTGCCATGGAAGACACTCCTTGGAAAGGGGTCTTCTGGGTGGCAAATGTGTTTTGATATCTGAGCTTTGATTTTATCTCTGTATTTGCTTATGTTTGAGTTTGTTTACACATTGATGTGTGAAGTGTGGTGTTGGATGATGGTTTGTTCTCTTCTTCTTCATTAAATTGCCAATAAACTAAATAAGCTAGCAGAATATCATTTGCGTTGAGGATTGGTCCACAAGCATTGAGGTGCGTTTGCCCATGTTAACTTTCCTTTCCACATTTAAGTCTTCTGCTTTTCCCAATGGACTCTCTTCTGTGCACTTGGACTGATAGCTGGAACTTGGAAATCCCTGAACCCCTTTTGGAAAGAAAGGGAATCCCAGCCAACGTTTCAGTTAAAACAAGGCCTGCTGTTCAAAGAGGTTTGGAGAGGTCTACAGGCCAATAACCACTGCTGTGATTTTGTAACTCAGAGGCAAATTTTACTCACTGCAGCACTATGACCGCTGTGGAATCAAGTGATGCTGCATCAGCGTGTAGAAAAAAAGTTTGTCCCAATGGCTCCTTGTTTTTCCTGTCCAACACAGCTCTCTGCAAAGGTTGGCTTTCTGAAGCAAGCTTCTTTTGCTTCCCTGCTGCCTTCAGGGAAGGAACTGTAATAAACAGCACTGGTTCCTGAAACTTGGTCAAAAGAAATACATAGACTGACATTCAATAAAAAAAAAATATATAGATCACTTCTGGTTTTAAATGAAAGGTAGAAAGACCAAACGTGCTAATCCTAATGCTGTGGTTGCTCTGCAGGTTTTATTGCACAAGGCTTGTTTATTTGCTGGTTGTAGCGTTGATGGTGTTGGTAAGGCAACCAGCACAATTCACCACAGGTAAAGTTACAGGCGGGACATGTCTTGTCAGAAATGACCTCCTTCAAGTGGAGTGCAGTTACTGGCCTGTGTTTATGCAGGAGAAACTTGCCCAGGTTTTTGGGACAGGAGAAGAAGCTGTCTCTGGGCTGGCGATCCATCCTGCTGGGTTCTTCCTGCAGGGCTGCAGGCTCCTCCCAGCAGTGCTGGCATGGGACTCATGTCCTTTCTGGTTTTGTCTCCCAGATGTGTCCAGTTTGCTAATTCAGGCTCTCAGTGTGTGATGTTTTCTCTGAACTCTCCATCTCCTGGAGTTGTATGTGAAGCTTATAATGCTTAAAGTTTTGGGGCTTCAACGGGGATAGGAAAAAGGTTATACACATGAATTTCAAATATAAACTTCACAAAGAAATGAAATGAACCCTTACATTTATTGAGCTTTAACATCTCCTAGTTTTCTAGGGGCATCATTTCTGACTTGTGACTATTGGAGGTTAGCAGCACTGCTACTATCTCTTTGTGCATTCAGACTGCATTTATGTTGCTTGGTTTGACATATTCCTGGGAGACTTATTTCCATTCTCTGTGCATTTCACTACAGCCTGGGCAAGGCAAGAGCATCTACTTTTCAATTCAAGCTTTTTCTTTTCCCTTCCTTTAGCTCAACCTTTCTATCTTTTAGGATACAAACTTGGCTGTTATTCTGAAAGCGCATTCACCGCTGAGTATAATTACTGGTGATAAGTCCTACAGTTCACTGGATAACTGTGAACAAATTAAGAAACACATCCCATTGGAAACCTCCTGGTAGGACTGGAGGGGTAGTTTGATAGCAGCAGATGTAGCATTAGGAGGAAAATTAGTGTATGGGATAATTTTGAATCAGCATTTTGTGAATGTATTGTGCGCATGTTGCCTCTTCCCAAAAACAGAGGATGAATCTAAAGCTTCTTGTGAATTTTAAAAACAGGAAAAAAAAAAATTATATCATCAAGACTTCTGTTAACTGTTACATAGGCTGGCAGCTGGAGGCTGATGCTGTGCCTGTCTGGTCCTACTAGATGGTCATCAGTTCTTTTACAGGGCACAGAATTCTGCTTAAACTTCTGGTTTCTGATTCATACAAAGATATGTACTGCTTTCTGGATCTTGGCCAAAGACTCTGAAGTCTTGTAAATGATATTTTACAAGTTTTCTAAAAGAGAAAAGTCAAGAACTCTTTTTTCTGACCAGGTAAATGTGTGACTATAATTGTAATAGAAGGATCCTTGAAGTGTTTTTCTTCACATGCATAGAAGCCCTTTAAGTGTCAGGCACCAAAGAACCATGCCCGAGAAGATCTGAGGTAGTTTTTTGTTTGTAGAATGCTGGAATTTTTTTGTTTCACAAGTGTTTGTCTACTAGGGCATGGTTGAAATGACCCTCTTAAAATCCACAGTTCAAACTTGAAATGACACAAAGCTGAATCATGCAGGCAAGGGGGTATTACTGTGGATTTATGTGTTTGAGTCTCTTGGCACAAGCTAGACACCCAGAGAAGAGTTTTAATGAGTAGAAATGCTCCCGAATTCTACAGGTGTGCTGCTTTAGACCACAGTCTGAACATGTCTCCCTTCTTTCCAGTAGACTCACATTGGAACATGTCCAGTTCTGTAATGAATTACAAATCTGTAAGATATTTCTCTCCCCTTGCCCGTGGTGATTGCTCTTTAACCTGGCAGTGAGGCTGGGCACAAATTGGCACTCAGAGCGGTGACTCACAGGAGAATGCGCTGAGTGGGGGAGTGTGAGAGAGTGTGGGGATGGAAGGTTGGAAAGATGGAAGGGGGGATGGATGGAGGGCGGGATGGATGGAAGGACAGAAGGATGAAAGGACAGGAAGATGGAAGGAGCCCCAGTACTGCCCTGAAGCCAGGCAGGAGCTCTGTGCCTGGCATGTGGGGAGGAGCAGCCCTTGGTGGAGCACAGGCGATGGTCTGGACCACGTGGGCAGGGAGTGGCGTTCCCAGGCAGCACAGAGGCTGTGCCAAACAACACATGCACCCTTGGCATTGCCTATTGCTTCTGTGTCATGCACAGTTCCACCAAAGCCAGTGGCACCTCATTAATGTTCAACTGCTGTGAATAAGAGGAGGTTGGGGTGTATATGTTTCCATAGCTTTATACCACTGGGCCTGATTCTACTTTTGCTCACACCAGTTTGATACTGATACAGTTCCTCTGGCTTCCATGACATGAATCTGTATTTTGACTGTGTCAGCAAGATCTCACTCAGCTTCATTTATTTCAAAAATGTGTGCCTGCAGCTGTTGTGAAGGGATAGGGCTGTAAAAGAAGAACAGAAGATGGTAGGTGAGAATAAGAAAGGGATCAAGAAACAGCTGAAGGATGGACCTTTGTATTTCTGGTCCTTGTTTGCCTACAGTTTGTTGCACTTGTCAGTGAAAAATGGGAGAGATGAAAGAAGGGAATTTCTCTTGAGCTCATGGTTGTCTTTAGGCAGGCCGAAGCCATGGGGTTTGTCATCCTTCCTCCTGCCCTCATTTCAGCTCTTCTGTGCGCTGGGAAGAAATACTTCTCTTCCAGTACAAAGTAGGAAAGATCTACAAGGAAACGGAGCAGATTATTTTTTCCAGTTTGCCTTAGGGTTTCCTGGAATTTTTGCTACTGTACATTTATTTAAAGTAACCCTATCTGTTTAAATACATGCTGATCTTTGGTTGCTCTGAGATCGGAATCAGCCCTGCCTGAAGAATGCCTTTTGCTTGCAGTCATTTCTGTATTGTCAGCCCTTCCTCCTCGCCCCCCGCCAAGCTGACCCCACTGGTATCAGGTGACAGAAGGATAAACTGCAACATATGTGGTCCTGGTTGGAAAGAAAGTTATGATCCAAACTGATACAGAAATTGTGATCTATTGTCAGTCTCCTCAAGGATGACAAAGCAATCTGTTTCCAAATGAAAGTAGATGTAAGAAAATTCTTTGACTGCTATTATATTTTCCTTGGCATTAACCAGACGCTATTACTGCTTTGTGGCTTTGTCACCACCAATTATGAACTAAAATAACATCATCTGTTGTAAAGTGTCATGATCCAAAACTCTGATGCCTCTTTGCAGTGACGTCGTTAATAAATCAAATCAACTCCAATGATCAGTTAATACACGTTTAATAAGACTTAGCAAAGTCCTATCAGACGCTTAGGGACGATGTTTGGAAAGAAGGGCTCCATCCTGCAGTATGGCTCCAGGTGAACAGCCCCCTTAATTTGGCCAAGGCAATGTGTGCAGGTTTGGGAAGGATTTTTGGTGTGCACAGTATTTAAATATTCTATGCAATTGTCATCATTACTTACGTGAAATGAAAACAAGTCTTTCATAGTGAAACGCAGGACGTTATGCAATAAACCAAAATTTATTGCTCCATTCTCAAACCAAGTGCAGCAAATGGAATTAATTAAGATTATTTTTTGTTGGCTGTCTCAATTTCATAATAAACATATTTTTATTTGAGCAGTGTGTGTTTATCATGAAAATATTTCAAGCAAAAATAAATTAATAAGATGAGGCAGATTTGTTGTAAGCCATTCTGTGATTTTTTTTTCTTTAATGTAATTTATATCAACATCATTTGCCGTAACTGGTAAAATGCTAAAAGCTTTTTACAAAGATAAAATGATATACTTTTTTATTGTCTAGACTATATGTAAGCCATCTTTAATTAATACTGCCCTTTCTGATGGCTTTGCAACAGGCATAACTCAAACAAACCAATTATAAATGATTTTTCAATGTAAACTTTTAACAGCATAGCCTCAGGGCCTGCTCAACATAAAAGTACAATTTAGAAAACATAAGATTTAACTAAGGTCAGGATATATCAGGCGATGATGGATGGAAATGTAAAAACATCTGACTGTGGAATGACAACGTTTTCTTCAAGACTAAGCAAAACGTTGGTGGCAGTGATAAGTGGGATGAAAAATGGCCTGGAATGAACCAGCAGCAGAAGGTTTGGCTTTGGGGTCTGTTTGCTGGGGTTTTCTGGTGTTTTTTTTTTTTCTTGATTGTTTTGATTTTCTTCAGCATTTGGGAAGTCACCAGAGGTGGAGCAGGCAGGGTAGTGTGAGTTCTGTAACTGTTTTCTATACCACGAGGTCAGACTTCTCAACGTCATCTGCTGTCTTGGGGTGCAGCACTGGCTCCTCTGGCTTTGCATTTCCAGCTACCAAAGGGAGCGTTATGGCCCTGCGATGCAGAGCTGCGGTCCAGTGTATCCTAATGCTGCAGTTCTAAGCTTGCTCACCATTTTGCACGAGTTAAGTCTGCAGAGATCGCTGATTGACTAGGTGGTGGCTGACTGCTCTGCTCTGTCTTTAAGACTATTCATCCTCATTGTCTGTCTTTCAACATCCTGCCCAAAGCTGGCACAGGCTGTGCATCATGTGCTGTATCTAATTTGGTGGAAGCAGTCACATGGCCGTGGTGGGATCTGTATCAGATTTGTATGGCCAAGTCATCTGGTATCAATTCCTGCAGAGCGAAGCCTCCGGAGCTGCAGTCCCTGGCATGCTCCCACACCCCCCACCCGCATCCAGCGATCACGCAGGTGTTGGGAAAGATTCCTTTTGCTCTTTGCTGTAGACACGTTGCTGGTTGCTCTCCTGGATGGTTGTTCTCCTTTGGTAGCGCCTCCTGTCTTCAGCCAAAAATCAGCAGGCTGTTCATCTTGTGCAGGCTGTAATGAAGGGCAACCAGGGACCCAAGGTTCCAGCACCTCTTCATTCCTGTGCTGGAGCCAAGCTCGGTCCTATTGCTGAAGTAAAATCTGGTTTTGCTAATGAAGTAAAGACTAATTCGCTTTATTTTTAATAAAAAGACTGCGTTCATCAGTGTTTTTGAGAATTCCAACCTTACTGACCAAATACTGGATTTATACTGGGCCTTTGTTGCTGCTTGAAACCCAACGGGTACTACTAGGCAAAAAAAACCTTATGGCTTAGTTGAATGAGAAATACGTGTATGGTCTGCTGTCCCACTCATTTGTTCTGTGTCCTTATGAGTGAAGTGGTTCTACTGGGGTGGGCTCCACTCTCTTCTCCCATGATCTGTAATTATGGGGACAGGATTAATAAGCACACATTTTATCCAGGGCCCCAGCTCGATGGCAGGTTGTAGTTCAGTGAGAGCATAACAGTGTCCTTGCTCACTGGGAGAGCAAAGGTAGCACACACATTGGAAATGACTGAAAATAAACATGTGGGAACTTAAGCGCTCTGTAAGAGCTCCCTTACTCCTCCTGCTAGTTTGGGTAGCAGTTGTGATGACTTTTTGCCTGCTGTACCCATCTCTGCTGCTAGAGAGGCAAAGCTATTTGTGGTGCCAGAGTTCATGGGCTCTGTTATGTGAACGAGGGGACAGAAGTAGAATGCTTGAGCTGTGGCCCAGGCTCGGGCACCGAGTGCCCCTCCTGGTGCCAGCCTCCCCTTGGTGACATCCCTTTCTGTCACGTGTGGGTGAAAACACTGCATGACGCTCCCTACATCTTGCTAACGAAGGAATTGGTTTTCTCTAAGAGCTGCAGATAGTGTGTCATCAGCATCCTCTTTGGATTTTTGCATAATAATGAGTTTGTAACTCATGTACACAGTAATTTGGGAGAGATTTGTGTAGGATGTTTCCTTTTCTTGTCCTTGCTACTGCTGGAAGTAATGAAAACCTATTCTTTCTCAAATGAAATAGATCGGGAAAGGGAGCTGGATGCCCAGCCTTTGGGTAGTGGGGCTGCAGGGCTGACACTATGCTTAACAACAGTGTCTATTGACATATACACCATACTTGTGTTGGTTTTCAACAACAGAAGATGTTTTGGAAGATGAGGAGCATTATTTTTTGAGCAGAATCCCTTTTCCATTCAAAACCCTCCTGCTATGGATGGGGCTATTTAGCTAGCTGTTTGCATGCACCCATAGGGCCTGCTGAGATGAGCTTTGCTTCTGTACTCCCAGGCCTTTTACCCCTGTTGTTCTAAGGCTATAGGCAGCTTTTAAAATAGCAGTGTTTATTTTTTCTCTGTTATAATTTTATTATACTATCTATTGTAATATTTATTATTCTCTGTTTATATTTTTTTTTTCCAAATGCTTGAAACTGTCAAAATATGGGGAAATATCAAGGCAGAAGTATCTGGGGCACCCAGTCACTGACATCATGCTACATAAAATAACACTGATGCAGGGGTGGCCTTGAAGAGCTCACCTAGGTGCTGCTCCTTGCACCTGGCACATATGCAGAAGCACACACACGTGTAGAGACACGATGATGTCTGAAGCCTGACAGTGGCCCCCACCTGGACCCAGCACCCAACTGTCACCCATCCCCACTGCCATCCCAACTTTGCTGTGGTTGGTTGCACCAGAATACTTTCATTCTGCCAGTACCACTCCACAGCTGGCCCCACCGTCCTGACAGCCTCTTGTCTCCCTCTCCTTTGTCATCTGCATTATCTCACTATTTTAACCCCATTTTTTGCCTGCTCTGCTTCAGTGGTGCTTGTCCAACATCTGCTCAGAGACGCCTGGTGAGGAAATGCCCTGCAAATCGCCTTGTGGTTTGCAGAGTGAATTCTCTAATGATGCTCTCATTAATAGTTCTTGCTGCCAAATGTTGTTTGCTTTTACTTTCAGAACTGTCTGCATTAATAACAAGTACCTCCACTTGGAAATTATTTACATGAAACATTGTTCTCACATCACTGCTACTGACAGCGGCTCCGGACTGGGTGAGAGAAGGACACCGTGATGAATTTACCCATACCTACCTTACTGTGCTGCGTGAGACGAGGAGAGCTCAAAGACTTCAGAGAAGTAAGTCCTGGGAAAAGCAGAACTATTCCTTGCAACAAGGGCTGGTTGCACAGTTTGGGCAGACGAGCTTGTCAGGGATGGGGCTGCACTCCGTCTGAACCTGTGGGAAGTGTGCCTGTTCCTAATAAGCACCGTGTATATTTATGTGGCAGTCATTGTGCTTTGCAAGAGGGGAGTCACAGAAATAATTAGTTAAGAGCGTGAGGTTTTTGGCACGGATTCCCTTTCTCAAGTAGCTGTGATGTTCATATATAAGAAAAATTGATTTGGCATCTAGACAGGATTTCAGCACGCTCATGGTTATGGAAATCAGCTATGGGCATGGAGGAAAATCTGTATATTGATTCATAAACTGACTTGATGACTTGTTCATGCTTTAATATTTTCATGGGCTTTTACCCAAAATAAAAATGTCAGTAGGTACCACTTGACTGTGCTGCAGCACTGCCTGAAATGGTGGGAAGAATGCAGGAAAGAAAAGGGATTTCCTACTAGACAGAAACCTGTACTGTCTGTGGTAATTATTTTTTTCCTACAAGAGGTTTTTTTTGCCATTACCCTTGTTTGTTTTGTTAAACTGTGCACTTATATAACACCCCTGGGAAGATCATTACCTGTGAAATCCAACCCAGGTTATGTAGAAGGATTTGAAAATAGCCACAGACCTTTCCAGTGGGTAGAATTTGGTCAGGACACAGATGAACTCTTGGAAACCCTACTACCTTGTGCACAAGGGCACAGATCATTGCAAAGATATCTCTCTGGAAGAAGACTCAGGTTCATGGACATTGTTCTCCGAGAGCTCAGGAAGGTCTCACTTCAGCACGAGCTAGTAATGCTGGGGCTGCAGTGATGGTGTGTGTGGCAGCGTGAGGAGTATGTGCTTTGGCATAGTCCAGGTGGGCAAGAACTAGCATCAGTGTTGGCTCTTCTTTTTGGTCAGACTGGCTAGGTGGTGTTCAGTCAGCACCAGCATGTTTCACTGCCTTGTGAAAAAACACCTGCTACTATCCTGTCTCTTCATGAATACTTATCTCTGCAGGTTTGAAACCTTAATCCCTGAATAATGCCTCCACCTGCCTCCTGGTTTTCTTTGGGGACTTTCCAGCGCTGGCCAGTCCTGACCCTATCTGACTTCAGGTATGTGGGGCTCAAAATGGAGGTGATGTGGCTGCTGGCTATTTTAAAGTGTATAATTTCACTTAAGACCCAGGGCAATAATTATTGTCCAAGTGCTGATCTGATTTGCATAAATGTTCTTTGCTTCCATTGCGACTTGAGAAAAAAATCAATGGGCATAAGGTACAATACGGTGCAGTGCATGTGCTGTGCCATTGGGGAGTAGAATTTTCTCCATAAATAACATCTCCTTTGGCAAGACACAGGAACAAAACTGTGAAAATCTATACGGTATTGAGCTGAACAGTTTGGGAAAGATTCTGTACATAGAACAGCACGTTTTGAATGTGTATGTTGTTCCTGGTGGATGAAATCTTCCTTTAAGACAGTTGGTTATTCATGTTCACAGAAATTCTGTAACGTAATTTCCCCAGTTGGGGTGTACTGAGCCCTGCCGGGGAGGCCATGGAGATTCCTCCAGGTGGGCTCTGGGAACATGGAGAAATTTTCACGTGCTTAGGAAAAGACAAGAAGGCCATTTTGTCATTTGGTGGTCAGCTTCTTGCGGCTTATTAAATAGTCTGCCAGACTTGTGGCTAATGAGTGATTTTAATGCAGTTTGAAGGCAGCTTTTGTTTCCCTCAACCGCTACTTTAAGAAAGATCCCATAAAATTAATTGACTGATGAACTGTATAATTGATGCTGTCTACACAGTGTGCACCAGCCAAAACTGATGGGTAGCGAGAGCACTGGCATCCTGGTAGGAACTGTGCTGAACCCTGCAGAGAACCTCTGCTCGCCCTCCCTTTATGCTCTTGGGTAGGAGAGGGCATGTTTAGTTTTCTGCTTACTCTATTCCCTTTTGTACTTGCTCATTTGCTGGGTGCATAAAGGAGAAGAGGTCACTTGTGCACATGGGATAAAGAGGTATTATGAATTCTAAAGTGTTTGCTTTATTGGGAAAAGCACACTGAGCAGGAAAGCGCAGGAACATAATGTGTGAAATTTTAATGAATGCTGTGCCAAAGTGTGTGTGCATTTTTTTTTCTACCTGTAGCAGCTTTATTCATTTGGGAGAGTACAGCGTACAAGATATTCTTTAGTAGTATGCTGGCTGCTGTTTAGTTTTAATAAATTAAATTCTTTCTATCAATGTAATATTCTTTAGACAAGCACTTCCAAGACAGATTAGAAATGAACTTAAGGGGATTAAAAGCTTCTCTTGCTAAAAACAATGTTTCAGATGGGAAATCCACTTATTTATGTCACTTCCAGTGGAGTACATTTGTCTTTAATATGTTTCTGCTGCTACAGAAAGCAGTGCTTTGCCCATGACTGCAGCCTTTCTGCTCTGCTTTACATACACAGCAATGTTTATTTTCTTCAGTACAGTAAGTCGCTTTGGGAAAGATTGATGGCTTCCCATAAAACTGCGAGCAACCATTTTCTTTGTTATTTAACAAAAACAAAAGATTTGCTGGATCTGGAGTTTTAAATAGCGTTGGTCTCTGTAAAATAGGAAACTGCGAGTGGAGCGTGTGAGCAGAGTGAAAAGTCTGCTTTGATATTTCTCTTACTGCCTCACAGCAGGCTGCATGCATCTTATGGAAGGTTCTTGTCTGAAATCCTGGACTGTCTTGGGAGCAGCAGGCCCAGGGATACAGCGGCTTACAGCCTGCTTCCCCGAACCCTCCCCAGCTCTGTGGCTGGGCACTAACATTGCTCCCAGTGCGTGGTTCAGTGGCACGTCCCAGTGCTCGGGCCTCTGGTACCCATTGAGTAGACCTGATGGCGTGATGAGGCTGCAGCAGTGTTGCTCTCCAAGGTCTTGCTGGGGTTTGAACAGCACCAAGAGACCTCATAGCTTGAGGCTGGGGGAGCAGCTTCACTGCTCCTAAGTCACAAAGAGTGGGTCTGGGAGCAGCTGGCTGCCCCATCTCCTCACACTGTGGGGTTTCTGCAGGGCAGGATCCAATCCTGTGGGGTAAATAAGGAGTCTCTGCAGTGTTTGGACTGCAGAAGAAACAATCAGGGTAAAATACAAACTAGAAGAAATAAGGGAAATTGGTGTTTTAATTGGAGACCTTTCAGTCTTTTTGTTGTTGCCACTTGCATGCACAACCTCAGAAAGTAGGGGACTTGCTCCTTACCCACCAGCTCTTGTGGGTGTGTAACTGTTCAATGCACTGCGGTGATCTGGGCAGAGGGAGGCTGAACCCTCAGCATTACCAGGTATGCCTCTGTAGCCGTGTCTCTGACACAGCACTGAATTTCATTAATTTAGGCACACTTCTCTCCATTGTTGTTTAAATCTGTTTAAAAATCTCTCCTGTTCCACGATGTTATGTAAAGTATTTACTTAAATGGTTTCCAAGTAAGTTTTTCCCAGTACCTGCTTACAACAAGATTGTTTCCATCAGTGCTTTTGGGCCACTGATGCTCTAGGCTCTCCTGTCTCATTTCAGCCACTGTTCAGCGTCTGTTCCACCTCCCTTCCCACCTCCTGAGAGTGATTCTCAGATTGAATCATGGCAAACTGACAAAGCAGGGCTAATGTCTCAAAGCAGTGCTCCAGAACTGAGTTGCCTGACTTCTCTGGCATTCAGAAGGGCCTTACAGTGAGGCTTTGTATCAGCCTCATATTACTAAGACTGTATGAGAACAGGCAGCTTAGATTAAACCACTATCTCCATTTTATCTTATTTTGTGGTGTTTTGCTGTCTGAGTCCAGATTTAACTCCTCTCCCCAAAAAGATTTTTTTTTTTTTTGCTGGTCTTAGCATTTATCAGACTTCTAAATCCTTACTTATTGCTCACGATAACAGTTGACTGAAGTTTCACCACTGGTTTCACAGTGGAAAGGGCAGGTTAATTTTCTGCTGAATATCGATGGGCGCTGCTATCAGTATAACTACTGTGTATGCCGGGAACTGAACCTATATACATTGCTACACTGCTGATCAGAAAAAGAAGAAAACTTATCATTTAAGAAAAAAATATATAATTAGGATCAGGGGTGGAATCTCACTGGGAAATGTGGTGTAAAAATGCTTCTCATTTTAAATTAAGCTTTCGATGGCAAGTGCTTGGCTTTCAACAACTCCTCTGAAACTCTTTTAATTGAAGTTCCATGAAAATCTGAGGAGTTCAGCTCAAGTTCACGTCCCAAACCCATCCTGATTTCATTAAAGATCTGATCTTTCTTTATTTGCCAATAAAATATATATGTGTATGTGTGTGTATAAATCAGTATCTGCTCTATAACTGTTTTTTATTGTTTTTTTTATTATTATTATTTATTTAAAGTTTCAGTTTCCCTTCTCTTTATGAAGGATGAACTCTGCTCCCTCTGTGTAATGAGAGGGGAGGGACAACCCAAGGGAGATCCTTCCCGTCCTTCCACCCGAGGTGTGGAGTTGGGGCTCGGGGCACACTTTTCTGCTGCTTCCCTGTTGCTTCCCTGTTGCTTCCTTGTGTCCTGCATTGGCTGTGGCAACCTCAGTGCTGGTAGAGCCTACAGAAGAGGTGACAGGCTCTTGGTGGCTCCATGGAGGCAAGCATGGTCTCAGGCTGGTTGGCCTGAGCCCTGTGTTGCCCTGGTGGAAATGGTGGAGCCCTGGGGGACTGGGGCTGAGCGTGCCCTGGTCAGGCTCAGGGAATGGCCATTCTGCTTGCATGTCACTATTTTCTTCTCTTGTACCTAGGACCCAACAGAGGTCCTGATTATCTGGGAGAGTCTTGTTCTGGGCTGACAATGAGTTCATGATTTTCTTTCATCCTCTTCCCAAACTTTGTCCCACTTCCAGCTGCAGTGGCCAGATGCGCCTGTAACCAAGGGCTGAGTGCACACAGCCTGTTTGTGCCAGGGAATGGCATCGCTCTGCTTCACCAGCACAACAGTGAGGCAGGCTCCAGAAATCTCCTCCATGTACCCGAGTTTTTCCTCTTCGCTGCCTGCAGGACCAGCAAAGGAGGGTTCCTGGGACCTAACAGAGTCCTGCTGTTATGTTGTGTGGGGCTCAATATGAAAACCTGTTGAAAACAGTGTAAATCGTGAATTCCTCAAGGCAGAGAACAATGACACACTTGAGTGTCTCAGCCCGGTGTGCAGTAGTGCACCAATGATTGTATGCACAGCTCTCCTGCAAAGTACTCAACCATCTGAGTATCCATTCTTGTGTTTCATCCCACTTTTCTTCTTTTGTTTTATTCTCTTGTGATAGCAGCTACCTGTTCACAGCCTCCCTTGTGAGCCCTGCACGTCAGCTATCTGCAGTCCTAGTGAGTCACATTTCGGCTTTTCTGATCAAGGTCCAGCTGGAATCTCACATCTTTGTTTCATGTATTTAATATACTCAGAATGCACTAAATGACAGTTTATAATATCATTATCATGAGTTAAAGACATTATAACTTCAAGAAATGGAAAGAAAGTGCAGCCATATGTGGAAATGCTTTATTTTGTGCACTTTTAACCCTCACAATAGCTCAGCTGCAGAAACGGGGACAGCAGTGAGAGGCAGGAAAACAAAACCTATGTCTGCAAAATCATTTTTCAGCTTTCCCTCCGCTATTGTCATGAAAGAGCACTGCACTGTTTGGATGGTAAATAACAACCAAGGACTAATTTATTTTTCTTCATAAAATTATTTCTTGAATTGGATTCAAATGTGTTCCTTATTACACGGTTTGATAATTCAGTGATGCTTTCCCCCCATAACATACGAGCTGATTTAAACCTTCACTCTAAACAGCCTCAGGCTTATTAAGAACAGTGTGGACTGAGTATGGATTAGGTTTAAAAGTAATAAAAAAGTAGACCTGTTGGTTAGGTGAAAAATTCACTATCAGATTCCTGAGTGCAGCTTTCTTTTCATGTGCAAACTGCATTAAATGAGGCATTTAATTCAACAAATCCATAGTTCTGATCCACCAGAAATAGAGACTGGGTTAGTTCAATTTGTAACAAACGATCTCCATATGATCAAAGTCCTGAGAGCTGATTCCAACATACTGCTTAAATTAGTCTAACACCGAAGTGTTTGGCTCTGGGACAATATTTGGAATGTCTTACCAGAAGAAAAATTCCTCTGCACACATGGTTCCAATATCGGGGAATGCCAACCTTGCTTTTTAATGGGCTGACAGGGAGCCTCCGTGCTAACTTTCTGACTCCAAAAAGTTCTTGTGCTGTCACCCGCAAACCAGCTTGGATAATTTTTCCTTGGCTTCCTTATTAAAGCCTGAATGAAGGGATTGTGTGGCTTTCTTAATGTCACTTGGTCTGCTTGCCATAAATTCAAGCACTCATGATGAAAGCTCCACTTATATTTCGCTGGGAAATGGAATCAAGGAGAATGCACCCTCGTTCACAATAAATAACTAAAGTTGAGTTATTAAGTGTATTTCATATACCAGCGCCTTATTACATCAGCAGTTTAGATAATGGCTTCTTAAAAATATTTCTCTACTGAAATCCACGAGGAGTGGGTTGCACATAGGCGTCCCTGTGCACAAAAACCGAAGCAGCTGGCTCCAGCAGTAACTTAGGACTGTATTAACCAATAGCAAATATTTACATTTTTACATGCTGCTGTCTGTTTAGATTACGCAGCCGTCGTGCTCTCAGCAGCGAGCAGAGGCGGTGTTTGCTCGCCCCTGCCAGGAGCGTTTGTTTGCTGTGAGCGGGATGCGAGCTGGTGCAGCCCTGTGGCTGCGTGCACGGTAAGCATGGTACATGGTGCTCAGTGGGGCTTCACGCCCCTGCCTCCCTTCACTCTTGTTTGTCACAGTAACCCACAGCACTTCCAAAGGCCTCGGCTAATTTTCTCTGTTTCTATGGATCGTCTTAATGTGAAAGTGATTCATGCAATTAAGCTGGAAGGGTACATTGTGGCCTTCCAATATTTGAAAGGAGCATATAAACAGGAGGGGGAATAACTGTTTACAAGGGTGGATAGTGATAGGACAAGGGGGAATGGTCTTAAACTGAGACAGGGGATATTTAGGTTGGATATTAGGAGGAAGTTTTTCACACAGAGGGTGGTGACACACTGGAACAGGTTGCCCTAGGAGGCTGTGGATGCCCCATCCCTGGAGGCATTCAAGGCCAGGCTGGATGTGGCTCTGGGTAGCCTGGTCTGGTGGTTGGCGACCCTGCACATAGCAAGGGGGTTGAAACTCGATGATCATTGTGGTCCTTTTCAACCCAGGCCATTCTAGGATTCTATGATATTTACATACCTTGAATGTGCATATCAGTCTTTATGTTTTTACACCATTACTATACATGCATGTGTGTAATAAAGTGACGTTCCTGCTAGGAATAGGCAGTGAGTACATGCCCCTATCAGCACACTGTGTTGCAGCTTTGCAGCTCCTTTCTGGTTGGTTATGTTCGCATTTGGACAATGAGGAGATTATTTTTAAATCTGTGGTAGGCACTGCTTGGTATTTTATAGCAGCTGGAAGAGAAGGAGGTGGAATGATGAAAGGCTGGAGCTCAGAACTTGAGCAAAACTGGTTTTCATGGTAACTCTTCTGAACAGGTGGCTAAGTAAGCCAATTAAACAGACTTTTAAGAACAAATTATGATAGTAATCCATTGTCTGGGATCATTGAAATGCGCTGGGTGGAATCTGGTCCCCAGAGCTGCCTGAATAATGAAAATCTATTTTGGTGTAATTTTATTGTTTTCCTATGTTCACTGAATGTTCAGAGGAGCTTGCCTTCCCTCTCTCTCTGGGCTGGGCTTCAGGGCTCACAGCAGCCTGGCAGCATGAGCTGTGCCTGGCTGGTCATGTTGGCCTTAGACCCTCTCCTCTGCGTGGTCTGCTCAGAGGTGATTAAGGAACAAACCAATGACTGATGAGCATCACTGTGTGCGTGATGGGGAGGGCAGTGGGAAATCTGGGTTTTGCGAACACCCTGATCTGATTCAGCTCCCACTGAGGACAACGAATGGCCCATTGGCTTGGGTACTGCTAGAGTACCCCAGGGCCAACACTGTGAAACCATCCTGATCCTCACCACTCAGCTCCCTCTGCTGAGCCCCTGCCTTCACAGGTTGCTTTGTGTTTCCTTTTTGCTTTTAAATCCGGGACAGAAAGGAGTTGTGCAGAATTATTTCAGGCTATGGTATAGTAACAACTCCACGTTGCCACGTAGGGCTGTGTGAACTGGTGACCCAGTGACAAAATAAATTACGTGCGAGCTGAGGGCTGGAGACGGTGAGTGGCAGAAGAATGGCACTCCAAACTGTGTTCAAGAGATTCTGTATTCATTTAAGAAAAGGGACTGTTTAGCCAATTTATTCATTTGACAAGTTCCTTTTTAACCATCTTAATTCACCATTTAGCCTACAGTGCCTGCCATTAGTTTATGAGATATTCATCGAAAGAGATTTTAGCATAAATACGGTTCCACAGAGGATTGCTGCACAGGGAATCTATTCTTTTAACCTACTTATTTGGATACCAAGTATTTGTTGAAGTGGACTCGTGTTTACTCAGTCCCTTAATGAAGTCTAGAAAAGCCTTTCTGCAAAGGGAATATTGTTTTGTAAAAATTAGCTTACTTAAATAGTTTTCAAAGTCATCTCGGAACAAAGATTTCAAAGACTGAGCGCCAGCCTAATATTTACTTTTTACGCCGCACGGTAGTTTAGACTTGCCAGAAAGAGTGCACTTGCTTTTTTGTGTTGTTTTGTTTAAATTTCTCTGTTTCTAGTTGTGAGATATATATGTCATTTCTAGGGGTATGGAACTAATTGAGGAATATGTCCTGCCCTTGTTGAGGTGAACTAGGGCAGATAAATAAAAACTCCATTGGACATAAATCTCCTCCACTAACATCAAAGAAACAGGATCCTGCTAAGTGTATTTGTATAATGCAGTAATTTATGCAAAAAGCAGCTTTTGTCAGCAATGCAACAAAGCAGCTTTGATAAATGTCCCCTAATTTATTGTCATGTATCTCAAATCAAAGTAAAACATTTACAGCCTGCACACTGAAGGAACCCAGGCCCAGGGCACTTAAAGGGTTTCTCTCCCTCTCCATCTCCAGTCCCCCCCACCCCCCTTCTTTTTTTTTTAAAGTACATAAAGCTAAGTTGGGCAAAAGGTTAAAAAGGTTCTGTTTTGAATGCTAAGTACTTTATACAAATTATGGGAAAAATAATAATGGAGCTGCTTAAAGAATGACAGAAAAGCCTGTACAAATTCAGATTAAAAATCCGCTTAGCTTTTCTCTTCTGGGTGATCTTTAATGAATCATAATGCAGACACTAATTGTGTTTTACAGGGACAATCCCAGTGTCTTGGGCTCCGAAAAAAGAGTGAAACAGTGACTGGAAATGGTAAGTGTTGGCCACAGTGCTTTTCTGCCCTTCCCAGGTCTCCTGAGCAGGAGCCTTGCCAATATGGGAGTCAACCCAAATGTGAGATGGTGGGAGGAGATGTTACCACTGACTCGGAGATAAAAATGAGCCTCCAAGGAGGAGAAGTGCCAAAAGCTTCATCCCCACTGCTGGTGCTTCTGTGGTACGGAAACTCACTGACTTGAGCTTCTCCCAGCTTTGAGGGAGATGCAGTGGTTCTGCCTACAGAGCCAGTCCCAGAGGACCATTTTACAACAGAAAGGTCACACAATGAGGTGTGACTGGTGAGGCAGGTTCTGAAATGAGGTGGCCATGGTGCCAATGAGCACACGGGTGCCCACAGCCAGGCCCAGTGCTTCAGGCCTGGTCTCTGTCAGTGGGTGCCACTAGGAGCACGTCCCTGGCTTCACTGCCTCTGCCACACTGTGTGCCACCTGGCTGGGCTGGTCATAGGGTGTCCTGGGTTGGGCCGTGACTGGGGAGCGAGCATCCCCACGGGGTGAGCTGGGAGGGAGGGGAGGAGACAGTGTGTGGGTGTGGGCAGCACCTCCAGCAGTGGGGATGGACATGGTGGGGCCATGGACCATCCTGTGGCCATGTCTGGGGACGAAAGGGGCAAAACTGCCACCCTCTGGACCAGGATGCTGTCCTGCAGTGCTGCTGAGGAGCCGGAGCTCACTCAGGAAGGCCTGTAGCTGGCTCACGGCAGGGAGGCTGCCGAACACTGATAAATTAAAAGTATGTGGGCTTGTCAGTCACTCGCACTGCCTTCCAGTTACAAAGACCCAAAGTGATACGGCTGCTTCTCGAGACCCTTTGATATTTAGGGGGAGTGATAAATTCAGCTCTGTTTCTGTGGAGATCTAGAGCAGCTCCACATGTCAGACTGCTTCAGAAGTAGACAGCATTTCTATGTTTTTTACTTAGAAAGCTCTGTTTATAATAAACCAAACATACAGCTCCAGGAGTACAATATCCTTCGAGTGGAGTTGTTTCAAAGTGTTTTACAACCCATCTGGTAGGCTGACTCGAACTATTAGGCGTGTTCCCGGAGAAAATGCTTTACTCACACAGATAGTAGTATGTTTCTGGTACTGCAAACCAGAAGAATGAAGCCTTGCAAATCCAGGCTTGCTGCTCCATAAAACAGACATGAGTTCACTGAGAAAGTGAAAAGGAGATGTTGTTTTTTAAAAATGTTCTCCTTTCTTTGTGTAAAGCTGTGCCTGTGGGTAGTAGAGCCGGCGCCACACCAGCCCATATCGGCATGTGGAGCTGCTTGCTGCAGGGCCTGTGCACGGCTGCCTTGCTGGTGGCACACTCAGACTATAAGTCCATATATGAGTTTAAGTTCATATCATAATTGCTGGGGTCATGATTAAAATTTTAGAAAAAGGATTCTGCAGCCACAGTGACTGCAGTGAGATGTTTGTGTTAAAATCACCAAAGGTGCACTCAGCAAGGCTGATCATGGGTGCAGCGAAAGCGGTACCTGACCATGTTAACACCTCCATCAGGTGCAGGAGCTCAAGGGAGAAGAATCTCCAGGAACAGGTGAGTTAAAAAAAATATGGCATCACTGACATTCGTTGACTCTTGCTGAATGTTTATGGAGACCAGCCAGTGGATGTGAGTGCAGTGGTGGGCAGTGCATTTCAGCAGTGGTGACAGTGACAGTGGTCACCTCTGTTGGTGCATATTTGTACAAGTGTGGCATGTGTGCTCTTTTTCATTGCTGGTGAAAATGCAGAGCTAATGGTGGTGACCGTGTTGGAGAACAGCATTTGTTGCTGGTAATTTGCTCTATCTAATAGTGTTATTGTGCTCTTTGTGTATATTCTCTCTATATAGAGAGATATGGATAAAGAAAAAAAGTGTGTGTGTGTGTGTGTGCATCACATTACATGTCTCTACATAAAGAGAAACATATCAATGCATCCATATGTTAGATCACAGAGTATTGCTGGAGTGAGGGGCTCGCTGCAAGGAGCAGTGTCCAGGGCTGTGGCACTGCCATGGCTCATGGCCTTGAGGGGGCATAGCAGGTGACACTGGTTTACATAGCAATGTGCAGACAGCTTGTGGGAGCCCTGCCTGCAGCACAGAGCTGTGTATGGGAGCAGGGGGGACATAGGCAGCAGGAGCTGCACTGGACACTTGTTTGCAGCTCAGGGCTGGAGGGTTCCCACATCTGCTACAGGAGGTCAAAGGAAGCCCTCAAAGTAAATTTAAAAGTACATTTAAAATGTGCACATGCAGCAGCAACACGATCAGCAAAGCTGTTAAGCAGATATACCACATTAAAACCAGTCTCCTGCAGGCACCAGCAGAGCTGCTCCTGGATGGCAGTCAGGTGGCGGCCAGCACCCAGAGGGACAGTACCTTCCTGTCACTGTCACTGCTGCTTGCTCTGTGCTTACTGCACCGCTGAACCGCTTCCCTGTGTCTTAGCACTCAGAGAAATGAATGGGAGCTTTGTGTCCTCCATGCTAAGATCTGAGGGCAGCAGGTGTGCTTTGCACAGCCAAACTGGCAGCAGCTCGGGATGCACAGCCCACCATACCTGCAGTGCCCAGGTTGGGTACACCTCTGCCCCCTCCCCACTCATCCCCCACTGCCACTGTGGTCTTGCTGCAAGGGGTGCTGGCCATGCATGCTCACCCTGTGCCCGCCTGCATCCATTTTCCCTTTCTTTTTGTAGCAATGAGGCTTTGTGATGAAATTTTATCCCAATACGTTTAAAGCAGAGACAGCTGTGAGTAGCTGTTAAATAGACACAGAGAAGAGCTCGGTCCAAAATATGCATGTTCAACACAGCGCTTTAGCTATAAGTTGTGCTACGAGACCGCAGAAATGAAGAAACCCAAATATATTAATTGTTTAAAATGGGAATACTCTCGTTGTAAAGGACAGGCATTCTCTTAGAGGTCTCACTTTATCTCAGTGCACTTATTTGGGAGCGGTACATCTGACACACGGTTTTGGTTTATTATGTAATGCTTCAATGAGAAGTAAATGCAGATTACCAATAATGGTCCTTATAATTTGAAACACAACCAAAATCAAACTTTTTGAGCAAAGAAATGGAATGAGATTTTGTTTTTGTTCATCACATCTCACAAGTTAGTCTTGATGTGACACACACACATTTCAAAGGAGTTCACGTTCAGTGCGAGCAGCCCAAATAAAGAAACGCAACAAATCATCCCCTGCCCCCCCATCTCAGAACATGGCATTAAAACCACATGGATTTTAAATTCTTGTTCTTATACTCAAAATTGCATTAACAGATTTTGACCTCAAGACTAAGGCACGTTACGTGTGTGAAGGCCCAGCACCGCTGCTACGATCCACAGCACTGCTCCCACATACTGCGTGAGTGAGGCCCTGCTGATGTAATAGTGGCCCGCATATGTCTCATATTAATGGTATTTTCCTAATAGTAATAGCATTAAAGCCTGCCTACCTGGCTATTGAGTTACCTTATTTAGGGTAATTTGCCCAAAAGCCTATCCTGGAGCATGTGAACAACCGTATCATTTTATAACACTTAGCTTTAAGATATCAGAAATCAAAGCAGGCAGACAGTCTGATTCCAGAACTAGTAGTTTTCCATTTAAAAAAACAAAAACTGTTGTGTTTCTTGAATAATTTATTATCTGGGTTTCTGTTGCATTTTCCACATGGAATTGATGAAGAAAAATTTTTTCTAAAGAAAGTTCGGATGAGTGAAAATTCACACATGGAAAACAAATGAGCATCGGGAAGCACTCCTCATAGCTAATGGCTACTTGGTCTGGTGCCAGAATTCATACAGATCCTTAAAATCAAGTAAATTATGCCCGCAGTGATAGCTCCCTTTTGCTGGAGTCCCACAACAAGCACCAAATGGTGGAGCGGCACAGAACTGCCAAATTCCATTTTTCACCTCCCAGTTCCTTTCAGCTGAGCAGCATCATTCGCAGCAGAAGGGCCCATGCATTTTTTACAGCTCCCCTCCCAGCTGCGTGTGCAGGGCCCGATCCTGCCTATGGCACAGGGCTCTGAGGGCAGCGCCTGCCGCGGGGTCAGCATGTCAGTGAATGGCAGCGGTGGTGGCAATCTGACACACGTGTCTTCCCACGGAAGGGAGTGGAAAGAATTGGGTCTTGAAAAGGAAATAATTGTAAAACAAAAGTGTACTTCTCTCACTTTGTCCTTTTGATAAGATCGCTTGCTGAGCTCAGAGGTTAGGAGATGTGCAGCTTGCCATGCGCCAGATTAACAACTGCTGAATTCTGTGCTAGAAAACTCGGCTGGATTACACAAATATCTGTTAAGACAAGGATAAATATTTATAAACAGTCTTCCTTGCAGAACATGTCTCCATCATTCATTTCCCCGTGATGAAATATCTGGAACAATGGAACTAATGACTACATTGTTCCAAAGTTAAATCGTATATCTAATAAGGAAAATACTAAAATGAGCCAAATTCTTTATGAACACAACAGCGAAGCAATTAAAATAAATGTGATTTTCCAGATCAAAACTTCTGGCTGTTAATTGCTAGATGGCACCTATCCTAGTCATATGAGTTTCCCTCGCAGCTGTTTTTATTTCACGATACATTCTGGGCTCCCCAGAGCTGTGCTGAGCTCGGACGTGGCGGCATCGCGCCCGGACAGCTGCGCGGGGCTGCGGGGCTCATGGATGCACTGCTGGGACAGGCCTTGGGCCAGGTGCGCTCTCGCTGCTTGCCCTTTGCTTGCCCCGGGGTTCCAGTGGGGATGATGGGTGGGCACAATGGCATGCCCGCACCAAGCACACAGCACTGCTGCTCCCAGAAAGAGTATTTTGGAGGATATACTTCAGTCATACACTTTGTCCTAGTCACGGCATCTGGCTGAGCTCATACCCTTACCTCTTCGCCCTCTGCATTTGACTTTTTTTTTTTTTTAATTTGTTCATGGGTGCCCTAGCACAGCAGCAGTGGGGCAGGGGCTGCAGCCCCAGCAGGACCAGGGCTCTTTAACCCACCCCACTCCAGAGCTGAAACTGCACACTGGAAATCTGGCACGCTCCAGCCAGCTTTACTTGAAGCTGCACTTTGGTATCTGTAGGTTATTAATGAGATTAAAGAACTCTGTTACAGGGAATGACAACTGCAGTTTGTCCAACATTAAGCAGATATTGGCATCCTTAGGTGTGAGTCGGGAGGCAGTGATCTCAGATATTGAACGAGCTAAAGCCATGAGCAATATGATATTGATTAGACAATGGGTATTGTATTTACCCACATAGCTTTATTGGGTGAGGCTCAATGTGATGTTTTTATTTGGGAAACTTAAGAAAGATAATTAAAAATGCTGTAAGGAGAGCCCAGCAGCCTTTGTGCTTTGCCTTTTAAAGGCTGCAGATGTCCTGTCTTCTTTCTTTAAAACGGCATGTGCTCCCTCTCCACCTTCCAAAAGATCAAGGGTAATAATAACAACAATAATAATACAGTGTCCTGGAATTTTTCTACATGCCTCAGGAGAACTTTAATTTTTTCCAGAAACTGTTTTCTGACAACAGCCGCCCCGTGGACTTTTCCTGTTCCCCAGAATGCATTTCCAGTGCTGCTGCGGCCAAGTTAAAATGGTGTCTTTTGGATATAAGGCCTTTTATGTAGAAAACCTTTCTCTTGCTGAACAAAACCCTGCCTGCAGCGTGGGGCAACCCTGACCCGGTGAGCAGGTAGTGTTGTGCACTTTGAGCCTGTGCACCACGGGCAGCCCAGTGTGGCCTTGATGACAGAATTCGGGAGCCTTACTCGCATCCACAGACGGCCCAGTGCTCGAAGCATGCACAGAGGATGCATCCTGTCCACCTCTTCCGCTGTTTCTCCCATCAGTTGCATTCCCTTTCCCCAAGGGCTTTTTTCCATTTTTTTAACTTTATAATCCCACAGCAATGCCCAGCCCAGCTGCATTCCCATCTTGCATCAGAAGGCTGACTCACTGCAGCGCTCAGCTCGGTTGCATTTCCCTTCCATGGGACATGGGTCCACATGGCTGCAGACAGGGCCTGGGCCTGGCACACAGCGAGGCATGCACCCAGCTCAGGGCTGAGGCCAGCGCCCGTGTGCCACCCTCTTTGCCTCTGCCAAGGTCTTTCAAGCTGAGGTGTGATGGCTCAGCCTTTCTCCTCCCTCCACGGATGGCTGCTGCTGTAACTCCCCAAGCTTTTGGCCATGGGCTGTTTAATATTTTCTTCCAGCTCAGCCATCTCCAGTCACCAGAGCTGCTGCCGGCTCTACTCCCATGGGTGAGGCAGCTTCTCACAGCCACCACTTCCTCTGCTCTTCAACCTGATGCTTTCCAGCTCTGCGCTTTGCAAGGGGAGGCAAAGGAGCGTGTGCCGAGCCTCCATCTGCACCACATCACGGGAATACAAAATGGCACCGAATCCTACTTTTCCTCATTAGATGTGGGCAAACTTGGCTGGAGCGCAAGTGCGAAAGCTCATCTTTCTTCAGCTGCTTGTAATTCATGCTTGAGCAAGAGCATTATTTGGGGCTTAAGTCAGAGTCTTCTAAGTAGGTCACAGTTCTTCTAGACCCAAACTCCTGCATATGACTTCTGAGAAATGCAGATCCCTGTCCTCCTGATTAGTGAAACACCTCAGGAGCCCTCTTTTCAGTTTTATCAGCTCCTCAAATGAATCCATAAAACAAATAGTTACTAAGAAGTTGCTTCCTGCATAGGGTTCAGACTTGGAAAAATTCCTCTGCCTTGGGTGGCAGCCATTTCTGTCTCATTTGCATGGCTAGTTTCTTGCATTTTAAGGATGCTCCACTGTAGCCAGGTAAATGGATGCACCCCGCAACTCCTCTAGTCTTTGCATCAACAAGAGGACAAAAAGCTACGGAGAAGGCAAGGAAGCTCCAGCCTACAGGGGCTGTGCTGGCTGAAACACATGCAGTGCAGTCCATGCTGTAAAACAGCATTCATTTTAGTGGTGCAGAGGCTGATTTGCCAAATCATCACAGCATGTGTTAGATGTTAATCCTAGTCTTTAGAATAGAACTACAGCTTCAGACACACCCGGAGATAAAATGAGGGAAATACAAGAGCTCAACAAGAAGCAGAGTGAAGTGGAATGGCACAGTGCAAGGATGTGTTAAGAGCTCTTTGAGGCACTGGTGGCATAAGTAAGTTTTCCTGGTATTTCTGCAGGGCAGTTCTGAATGCCTATAGCAGCTCACCACCTGCGTTTGAAAATGATAGCATTTGCTTTTTTCAGTCATCTAGAAATTAAGCTTTACCTCCTCCTTCAGTAGCAGGATGAGTCTGGACTGCAGTGACATGAGGGAGAAGTCAGAACCAAACATACTCTATATCTCTCGCCGGAGGAGAAGAGTTGCAGTTAAGTCTGATTTTAGTTGAGTCATTTGGCCAGGGGAGATTATCCATAGGTATGGATTGCAGTTGTCAGCAGCCACATGTTGTTGGGGCATTTCTTTGCATTACGGTACTATGCATTTAGATTTTTGCCCTTTACTGCTGCTTTAGTGTGCAATGGTGAAGTGCTGGAGCTCAGCTCTGTGGCTGCATTCGGATCCCTGAAATGAGCTCAAGTGCTATTTTACCATAGAATACAGGATGCCTTCGTGCTTTTATGCTTTATTTTTGATTCTATGAGGTTATTTTAACTTCCTTGTCTGAAAAGAAACAAAATGTTAGATGTCTAATTGAATGGACTGCTGGAAAAGATGCATAAAAAGGTCTGGCACGTGAACTTCTGTGAAGCAAATGCCTTTGTTTCCAAACAGGCCAGCGATAACAAATATTTATTGACATTTTCCTTCCACAGGGGCGTTAACAATTATAATTTGCTAGTACGTACCTCATGAGTCCTTACAGGTTTTGAACAGAACATCTGTTGGTCAAAGATGAAAAAGAAGGTTGAAAAAAAAATCTGTTTTTCCAGGGTTATGAAACTAACAGCATCACAAATTATCGCTAGGAAAACAGTTCAAAAGCCTGAACTTGCACTTGTGGAAAAAGGAACACAGATAGAGGAAACAGATAAAAACGCGTCGTGTTGGTAGGCTTTGTTTTCTGCAATGATGTATTGTTCCAGCAAAGCGGTTAACAAACAAATTATTGTCTGCGTCCAAAACAGCCAAATCTTTGGTTCCACTGAACAGATGTTAAGGTGAAGCAGATTAAAGCCAAATTCACAATAGGGCTGCTCCACAGGAAAGGTGCCCTAAGTTTATCTATTGTTAAATAATATAATTTATCGTCTTAGAGGGCTACGGAGTGATTTCTGTTCCTTTTCTACTTTTTGAACAAAGATTTATAACATAGATAATCCCCAATTTTAGATATTTGCTGCAGGTTATATTTGAAGGAATTTCCCAAAAGACTGATAACCCCTTTTTTTCCCTTAACCACAGTCAAACCAGTGAACTAATATGATGCCTGCTTCAAATAAATGTATTTGCTGCCTCTGTGCATGATAAGTTTTCATTTAGTCTACGATCAGCTGACAGTATGCAAGTTTGCAGATACCAGTAATTGAATACAGATAACCTTGGTTGTTGACCTATGCAGAGCCATGGCTGTCTAGTTTCCATTGTTTCTGTTTTTGCTAGTTGACACAAAACTGATGTGGGCTGAATTTATATATTAGCCATCCATTATAGTGGGAATTGCTTATCATTGTGGATGGATATTGCAAGAAGTTTCTATTTATTTAACCTAATAAGATGGCAGAAACGAACCTGATTGGGCCCACTCAGGATCAGAATTAACCCTTAGTGGTCCAGTTAATTGCTGCATGGTTAACAAGTCATGTAAAGGATGCCTGCCTTATTTCTATTTTTTACATAATGATTTTCTTTTCAGTTAGAGGGATTATTTCATTTAGCAAACAATCCTTGCCATATTGAGAAACTGAATCTGAGGGTTGCAAAAGAGTCAGATAGTGCCGGATATCTAAATCCTCTTGACTTCTGGCCCCGGCCAATGACCATTCTCCCAGAGCTCAGTGGAAGCCCAGACTGAACAGACGGTGAGGTGGACGTTAG
>NC_052542.1:4023137-4060637 GCF_016699485.2 Gallus gallus | reverse complement strand
AGCTGAAGCTAGGCTGAAAGGTTGGCAAGGGTACTGGAAGGAAATTAATGTTTGCTGGTAGGTACCCAAGATGGTGATGAGCTCAGTGAGGTAACACTGAGTGTCACCAGAGCCACGGGGTGAACTTGACTTCCCCTGAGCTTCTGAACCACTGCATCTGGAAGGCAGGGAAGGCTTTGCTGCGGGCACAGGCCTATGAGGGCGGGCAGGGAGGGGAGTCCTGGCTCCTGAACTCCTCCTGCATTGGCCTTGCTGGTATATGGGGCTGTAGGGCATCGCTGGTGAGTGTGCGTCTACACCGTGGTCAGCAGTGGCACATGGAGAAGGAGAAGTAGAGATTAAATTTGGGGCAACCTTCAGCCCTGACCTCCTAATTCCACATCCTGTCTTCCCTCGCACCTCATTACTCATTGGCCTGTCGAGCCTGGGCTCCAGCCTGCCAGATTAAGGACGGCAAGTTTATTTAAAAGGAAACAAAACAAAAACATGCCAGTTTTCCTCATTCCTGGCAGCCACTGAGATGTCTCCCTGGGCAGGACCACACAGCGAGCAGGCGGTGGCAAGCCAACAATTCCCTCACCCATCCACAGCACCATGGCATCTGGGGGCTGCAGAGCATTTTGGGGGCTGTCTTCTGTGAAGTCCCTCTGCTCCAATCCCCAGTTGGGACAAGCACTATCCCCAGGTCCCCTCGGATGGGCTTCTCAACACCTCCCTGGCTGCTGCTGGGAGTCTCGGTACTTCGCCCTGCTCCTGGGGTGGGATGGGTGACCCCACACCCAAAGAACAGAGGTGTGATTTTACTTTCCTTCTGCTCTGTCTGAAGGGACAGCCAGGCTCTTTTGGGGGCTTTCTGCCCTCATTTCACTTCTTCTTTCCAGACTTGGGCTCATGGGTGCTGCCCAGAAGAATTTTTTTTTTTACTTCTGGTCCAAAATGGGGAAATTCTTAGGCATAAAATCCAGCTCAGCTGTGGCCCATAAAGGACCTCATACCGCTTATGCTTTGTCAAGCAATCAAGTTACATGGTCTAACTGCAGAAATGTAACAGATATAGTTTGTTTGGCTTTTAACTCACTAAAAATGTTTAAACATAAAAAGAGGCTTAGAACATTTACAGTCATATTTGAAATCAGAATGTGTGAAAAATGACTTTTCTTTTCATATTTGAACTCATGCAAAACCTTTGCAGTCTCCACAAAGGCACGCAGATGCAGCGATGGGACCTCATGATGGATTGTTGGTGTGAGCACATGGACGTGAAACCATGAACAGAGGAATTTGCACAGGCCAGCATTTGTGTTTCATTCTGAAAGCCCAGCAGAATCAGACCCCTAACTCTGGCTGGTGTTAAACATGAAGGCAGCGTGCAGCTTTTCTCTTGCATGGGTTCCCATGTAGTACTGCTGACCTGCCTCACTGCAGCTACCCTGTTCAGGCCCTTGCATGCCTTCAGGCTTTCCTTCCGAGAGTGCTTCTGATGCCAGAGGGTTTTGGCAACAGTTGTAATGTGCATGATTATTTCCAGTGAGGAAACCATTGGTGATAACAGCAATGAGGAGGTATGTGGGTATAAGCCACAGCTTGCTGAAGGCATGAGACCATTAGGGTATGTAAGGATAGGCTCCTGATGCTGTCAGAGAGGAAGCGGCTCTGCACGTGAAATAATGTAGGGAAGGGAATATGCTAAACATAGTTTAACTCCTGAGCTGCTCCCTGTGAATAAAGTGTTTCCAAAAGCCTTCAGATTCGGCTTGAGCTAGGTGCTCATTCAGCTAATGAAAACGTTACATGCCCTCTGTCTAACCAACCTGATGTATTTGCTAAGCACTACAGCGAAAAGAGATGCTTTTTGGTCACTTTTGTTGCCATGTTCCCTGATACCAATGTTGACGTTATAAACTCAAGCAGTATTTTAAGTTGCTGTGATCTTAAAATTTTGTTTTCTTACGCAGCTGCCCAGGCCAGCTTACATGCTGATCAGGATCTGCTGCAGCCTGGGAATAATCAGGCACCAGCTTCTTGGGCAGGCGAGTAAATCCTTACTGACATCAATGAACTGAAAAATTCTGAGGCCTGGCAGTGACAAAGGGAATAGTGAATGAGAGCAGTATTTCTTTATATTGATCTACCTTTCCTCATCTACTAATAACACTGACTGTTTACCCCCTGTAATAAGCTGTGATGGGTGCTATGTGGGTCTTTGCTTTCCAGTTCTCCAGAATCAGTTCACACAAACCAAGAAATCTCCCAGTAAATGAGCTGGCTAGGACTAGATAAAATTAAGTGTATTAATATTGTTAAAGCTTGCAGTTCAAACTCTTGTTAGACAAATTTAGACATTGATTTTATACCTAAGAATTCCTCTAACCAATACTTAGTGTCTTCAACTCAGTCTCCCAGATGGGAAGAGCAGACTCCCCGGAAGAGAAGGGAAGGGATGGGTTCCCCAAAGCCACCTGGGGAACCTGGGCAGATGCTGATGACTTTGTCTTGATCCAAATCCCTTACTTTGTGGAGGAAATTGGAGTTGATTCTGTTCTTTGGATTTCTGCTTTTAATGGTACTTCTCGAGCTATTTCTGTGCATCATCAAAGGTGGCAGTGTGTGAGCAATTAAGCCCAAAATAATATAATTTTTCATCAGTTTCTCAATCAAGATTTGGTATGCTTTAAAGATACAGGACTGTTTCTGAGAAGCACCTAAATACAGGATGATTTTATAGCCTGAGGAAAGTGCAGAGTGTGACAAGTGGATGCAACTGAAGTTTGTAAGATGATGGAAAAAACTGTAAGGAACAAGGATTTAAGAACTCATAGTGTGCATCCACACAACACATAGTTAAACTGTGGAACTCAATGCCCCAGGATGTTGTGGATATAAAAATTGTCTATGGCCTTAAAAAGTGATGATGAAAAGTAATGGTTGAAATAAAATAAAAATCCATCAAGGAGTACAAAAGCCAAAGCAAGATACTGACTCTGGCTCAATTAATGAGAGCTGCTGAAGTCAAAGCCAGGAAGCTGAGCTGTGGAGGCAGTGGTATGGAGATTTTCTTTTGTGATCTCTTTCCTAAGTGCCTTCCAGTGGAGAAGGAAATATGTCCTTCCTAAACAAGATGCTTGGTCTGATCCTTATACAATAGATTCTGGCACAAGACTGTGTAGGTACTGGTATGGTCCTGAGCAATAGGTTGATGTTAAGTGCTCCTTGAATGTCAGCTGTGCTATGCTGTTTAGCACACGAGCTTTTTGCAAAGATCCTTAAAGTTCATGCCATTGGGTTGGCACAGCAGTGGGGCAGCTGAGGGAGAGCCCAAGATATCTCAGTATTCATTACTGGCCCACTGTCAGAGATTACTGTCCTCAATCCCCAAGTGCCATCCTTGCCATCCAGAGTACACTTTTAAATGTGTCTTAAATTACAGCAATTTCTGAGGGTTTTTGTAATCCGGTCACAGATGCACAAACTCCATCCTCGCAAGTCCTTTATACGCTAGACCTGGCGAAATACAGGCTGGCCAGTCAAGATGAGAGGTCACTATGCAAACCCTACCCCCACCCCTACTCATTTTACCTTTATACAGTTTGTGGGTGCAGTAGGAGGGTCCTGTGAGAATGCTGTTGCTCCCCTCCTTTTCATGCTTGGAGGATCCAGCATTTTCCCTGGGGTGCTCTCTCATGGTCTGGATTTCAGTTGGAACAGGACAGGGAGGTTGAAGACATTAAAAACTAAGGCAGAATGGGAGCCTGCAAAGAGCTAAGTCCATGCCAAGAATAGAGGCAAAGTGAGGCAGGCTAAATCAAATGTATCCAAGAAAATTTACACGGATATGTCTACCAAGGAAAATACACACATTAATAGAAGCAGAGATTTAGGTGAATCTAAGGCAACTGCCTTAAATTCACCACAGTTGCCTTTCCAGTAGTTCACTGGTTTTCCCCCACAGTAGTCTCTCATGTTTACTTTGGCATTTGTAGGGAAAATGTCAGCGGAGTGCTGCTGTGAGTGTGCCCTGCTGTATGATGTTGAGCTGTTCCAGTACCACGGCAGCTATTTTCCAACAGATTAACATTCAGATACTGGGAGAGTTCATCCAGTTCACATAAATCTGCATAGAAATTTTATTAACTTATAGCTTCTATTTGGTGGGCCACCTACAAAATGAAAACAGATCTCTTGCATTCTTGTAAGATAGAACAGGCAAAATTAAAAAAAAAAAAGTCCATGAAAACATATGCCTCACTGAAAAAATGAAAGTACTGATCTTTCAAACAGTGGCATTTGCGTTCCCAGCGCCTCTAAATAAAAACAACAACTTAATTGTCTACTTACTGGATTCATTTTTTCCTTGTTTGCACTGAGAAACATGCCAGCGGGAAGGAAAAATGGATGTGAGCAAAATTAAGGCACTGGGTTGGCACTTGGGAGATCTGGTTTCAGTTCCTGGCTCTGTCAAACACTTCCTATGTGACCTTGTAAATGTCACTTTTGAGCATGTAAAACCATCTGGCCTGATCTAGTGAAACATGTATTTAATTTTAAGATGCAAGTAGTTCCACTTACATCTCACACGCCGAAATTTAAAGACATGTTTACATGCTGTGCTGGTTGGCAGCCACAAGGCACGGCCACTGCCAGGGCGGAGCGCTGCCCTGCTGGCTTCAGGATCCCGATTTTGTCCCTTTTTGCCCCAGGTTTGTCAGGGCAGAGGCAGCCACCCTCCTGCTGAGTGCAGCACCAGCACGGTGAGCTCTCGTGCTCAGCACAGGAGTAATACAAATAATTCACACTGAGGAAAGCTGTGGATTCAGATGCTGTTGTTGTAAATAAAATCTGCATTTAGGCACTGAAATAGTGGCTTGATTTGTTAGAGTTGCTGAGCAACCAATGCTCATAAAGTCAAGAGCCCATGAACGCTTTGTACTTCAGAAAATCAGGTCAGTCATTTGGAGGCTAAAAACAGAAACTGAACCCCAATTTCAGTGCTTGAAAATCTGCCCTCGTATATCTTCAGGTGTACTCTGATGCTCTGTCCCTTGTCACTGTAACCAGCCGTACCCACAGACACTGCATAAAGCTGAGATGCAGAAGTAAAAATATCATCATTTAACCATTTTGTTGTTCTCCAAATGTAATTAAAAAGACGAGTTCCACTGAGACGTTCTAAATATATGTATATAATATACATATGTGTAGACACATGTTTCTAATGTAAATGGTATATATTATGTTATTTTATGGCAGAGCAGATGTTTCTTAATTCCCTCCCACCGCACACTGAAGCAAGATTATGCCAGGCTATTTTATTGTGAATAATGTGCTTGCTCCGTCATTAAGAGGGTTATTAAAGACATAAACAAACTTTTATGCCCTGCTTTTCAACAGCTGCTGGTGGTCTACAAAGTGATAATCCTGCTTTCAGCAAATATTCTTAGACTTAAAAATAAACAAGGAGAAAATAAATACGCCGCACAGGCACCCGGGCTGACTTGTGAGTGGGCAGATCCGAAGTGTGACATCTCAGTGCCATGGAGGTGGAGGTGGCACTGCTTCTGAGCCAAAGCCTCAGACTGTGGGCTGGAAATGAGATGAGTGCTCCGTGCATTGCCCCTTCCCTCTGCCACACGGGAACTCCTGTGCTAAGCAAATGAGCCCGACTGGCATTTATTTCAGTGGTGAGAGCAGGAGAGCAACAATTTAAAAGCAAAAAAGCAAATGCTGGCTTTAAGGAAACAAACAAACATCTTGCAAAAATACAGCGTGCACAATAGCTGTTTTTTTCCTTCCTAATTAATTATGTGGCAGAGACACGGCTGCAGATCCTGTAGCCTTAGCTTTGAAGAAAATCAGCTGAGTACGTTTAATAACTTCAAACAAAAGGGTAGGACGGGACAATAAAGGTTACGTGGCCGTGTTCCGTCACAGGCGCAATTGCTGTTCATTTAAACGGATGTGACCCCTACACGACAAATCTCCAAAGGTGTACGGGGAAGAAGGTTTATTCTTATAAATAGGACCGATGCCAGGTCAAGCAGGCCCCCTCACTTTGGACTTCCTAAAGAAAACAGCTTCAGACAGCTGAGCAAAAGAGTTATGGAGAGTGCTGAGATAGGAAATATCCACGGTTCCTGATATATTATGGTTGGCCCAGGAAGCAAGGAAGCTGAGAGCCAAAGGTAGTCCTAAAGGTGCTAAACTGCACAGCGCTAATGTACACAACAACATCCTCATACAAGCAGATGTTTAAAAAAAAGAAGGGGGAGGGGGGGCTGGGAATGGCATTTAGGCCACGTTGCACTCACCCTAGGGAGGAAAACTAAAAAAAGGGGAATGTGGAACCAATTTTCAAGCTTGAGCAACTGAAAGTCTATTAAATGATTCTGTCATCAACATGAGATGAGAAAAAAAGTAATAATTTATACAACAAATTGGGTAATTGTAGCTGCACGGACAAATGATATTTCTTCCCTGATAACTGAATAAACATTGTTACAAGAGGAAGGTTATAAGGAAATAGCCACTTTGGTGAACTACAAGCACCAGGTCTCTGCTTCTGTTCGTGTCAGACGACAGGCACTGCAGGCTGAAGGGCACAACGCTCTGATCACAAACAAATATTCTGAGCTGCTTAGGGGATTTTTTTTTCAGAAAATGAGCTGATAAAGATGGGCTCAGCTTCATGTAACTACAAGCAATCTCAGCCCGATTACTGCATCATGTCAAATTTAAATCAGTCTAATTCTCTTGAAGATACAGCAGCGTAAACTGGAGGAATTAACAGCAGTAATGTGCCTTATTACCACTTAATTCATTTACTGAAACTATTATTTTCTTAAAGGTAAACTGCATAAAAAGCAACAAAACAAACAGGACAAACCTGGAGTGGGCATGTCCAGAAACCACGCCATGGGATTGCCGTGGGAGCAATTCCGTGATGCTGGGCTGTTGGGTAGAACCTTCAACTGAGCTCTGGATACGGTAGCGGCCAGCCAGGGCCGCACCTGAAGCACACAGGCAGTCCAGCAGCCGGAGCACATATGGGAGCACAGGCACGGCAGCCACATTCCAGAGCTTCAGGGCTTTGGCGCTGTATTTTCTTTTCTGCCACAGCCTTCCTGCGGGACACCTGTGGCCTTTGCATTGTTCTGGGCAGACCTGTGCGGGGTTGTGCCTCGGGGAGCAGCCCAAGCACCAGCAGCCCTTCCTGCCGGGTCACTGCTGAGAGCAAGCCCTTAAACAACGCACCCAGCCCAGGGACTCACAGCATGTAGGCCTGGCCTCCAAACTTGTTAGCCCTCAGACCGAGGGGAAGGTTGCATATGTTTCCTTACAGGGCTCGTCTAAAGCACAAACACAGTTAGAAACTCACCTTCCATGGGAAATGGAGGGGGCTGTGCCGGTGCAGAGCCACACCATGTGGCCATGAAGGTGCCCGGCAGTGGCTTGCTTATGGCTGCACAGTGGAATGGAAAGGATTGGGAGCACAGGGTGTTGGATTGCTGTGGGCTGTTGGGTCGCTGGGGAGTCAACGGGACACAGGCTGCAGGGGCCACATGTGCTGAAAGGCCAAGGGCCGGCTCCTCTGCTGCAGGCTGGGCCTTGAGGAGCTGAACAAGAGGAGGTACAAAGGAACACGGGGCTGTGCTAGGATTGGTTTCCTGTTTTATGTCTTTCTGCATATCCACTCTATCCAAATGCAGGCATGTGTGTAAACAGCGCCAGTCCCCCATGCCTGAAATGAAAAATAATAAAAATATATTTACATGACTTTAACATTAGGCTATTAGAAAGCAGCAGTCAGTATAACAGAGAGGAGAAAAAATTACAAAGAATGATTTGCATAGCAAACGCATTTCACAGTTGTTTTGGACAAATGCCCTCGGTAAATATGTTTAAAGTCATGTACAACAAGAATATTTTATCACAAGTAACCATGTTTTAATAAACACTTCGTCTTTTGGTATTTCATTCTTTCTCATCATAATAATAGAAATATAACACCATATATCACTGTAAAACACATTTCCACATAAATGCTGATAAGCACAAAATATTTTTCATCATTTACATTTTAACTGTAATAATATATGGCAGGATTAAAGCTGCATCCATCATGTGTCTAACTAACCTTGCTGTAATGAATTTTTAAATGTAATGGTTTCTGTCACAAAGTAAAATCATACATAATATCTTTTGACACAGTATTCTGGCAGTACGCGAGGTTTTAAAATGTAAATGCAACTTCATTTTTAATTAGATTTATAAACTCTAATCGCTATTTTCTTTTCTATAAACCAAAGGGGGAAAGAAAAAACGTGGGGCTGCACAAAGCCTGCGAGTTCTTCCTTTTGGAAGCGGGCACGCACCCAGGAGGAGGGAGCAGGAACAAAGGCCAGGCACCGCGCACCCACCTCGTGCCACCACCAGGAGCCGGCCAGCGGAGCTGCAAGGACAGCAAGGACAGCATGTCCCCAGCCCTTGCCCAGCGCAGCGAACAGCCCGGCTTGGAGAGGAGAATCATTAAAAATAATTTGCAGGAGCTTTCTGTTCAGTGAGCCCTTTTTTTTTTGATACAATATTTCCTTCAGTGATTATCGCCACGGACATGTTCTGCCATATGGATGGAGCCGGGCGAGGAGGCGGCTCAATACCTGAGTGGTTAATTAAGAGCTGTTGCTGGGCCACAAGAAGCAGGTTTGAAATCCCTCTTCACTCACCGACAATGAGTAGCTTTTTTAGCAGCAGCAGTCACTGGGGACAGCCAGAAGCGCAGGGTAATTATTTGAGATAACATAGAGCTGAAGAGCGCGTGTGCGCGCCCATGTGTGCGAGGGGGAGCCGCGCCGGCAAGGAGGGCAATGCTACAGAAAGTTTACAATACAAAGGTCAACATCTCCTATTTTTCTGTACAGTGTCGGCAGTCTGTAATGCCTTTTTAGAGTGAATGACAATGGATTCTATCTTTTTTTTTTTTCCTCTTAAAAAATGAATATCTTATTTGGTATTCAAACTTCGCAACTGTGAGCGTGGGGCAGCTGGGCCAACCTGAACGAGCCATGCTCACGTTATTGGCGCGGATGATGAAATGACTTTGATTGCCTTGTTGCAAAGTAGCAGTAATTCCAACATTAACTCATGGAAACACTGCATACTCTCAAGAACAAAGGAGAAAAGCGGTGAAACAAAAGCCATGAATGAACTGAAGAACGTCCTTAACACAGACGTTTAGGGCTAAATTCTCAGCACACTGCCACAGGAACAGCAGAGACTGTTGGCTTTAACCAGGGGACTCACCTGAGTCAGATGAGTGTCTGGGCTTTGGCTACCACATTGTTTGTGGTCAGGGGCACCTGGAGGTACCACTGAGGCCCTTCAGAACATCAGTGTTCTCCAGCAGAGATGTTCAGGGATGCTCTTGTAGCAATGCATCCTGCTCATTAGTTCTCCCAAATGACAAAAAGCAGCAAAGTAGCTTATAAAAGTGTTATTTTCTACAGTGCTTCATCTCTGAAGTGTTTATGAAGTGCAGGACCAAGGTGCCATTCCAGCCTACCACTGCCCAGTATTCAGATAGAAAGCAAACTATGAAGCAGTGCACTGAAGTCCATTTCATTTCTCAGAGCTGCAGAGAGTATGAGCATCTGTTCTCTAACCATCAAAGCTCATCTACATCAGGAGCTCAGAATGCTATTTCCCTGTTTGTTTGTGTGTTTCTAAGAAGGTCTTTCTACTCCTTTACTGAGAAGCCAAATGATGAAACCTCTGTCATGTGTTTTTGGCATTTCCAGAAAATCCCACATGTGATTTCCAACTTAGGAGGCTTAAATCTCCATCCAAACAGGCGCTGTGTGCAGCTCACACAAGCATTTAGCTTTGTGCTGTAGGGTAAAAATAAATTCAAGAGAGAGAACCTTCATCTTCCTCCTCTCTACCTCCATTTTCACATCCTCCCAGATGCTGGGAACAGCTCACCCAGAATGACAGGAGACTTTGAGCAGAGGCAATGGGAGGACATGCAGTTACTGGGCATCAACCAAAGCCCCAGACTATCTGTTGGAGGGGGACAAGGCGTACCTGTGCCCCTGCTCTTTCCCAAGGCAGATCTTGCAACCTTTGATGTTCCTCCAGTGCAAACAATACCACTCCAGCAGCGGCACTTTTGCCAGTGTAACTGTCTCAGCTTTGTTTAGAGACTGCCCAATATGTTAATTATCTTCTTTACCTCGGTGGCATTATACTGTCAAACCATACAACAGTCTTTAGAAAATAAAAGCTAACACCCTAAGCTGCTGTACCCGGATCCCATAATATCTATTCACTGACAATGCCTGAGCTGTCAGATCAGAAGAAGCTTCATTCGAATAAAGGTGGGCAGATGTGTGATAATGAGACAGAAGCATACAGATGCTAATATAACTGTTCAGCAGAGCAGGCTCGTCTTCGTTAGGCAGACCCAGGTAGCAGCTGCAGACTGTCAGACACTGGAATGCTGCTTTCTCTTGATTCTCATTTAAGATCAGCTTCGTTCGCTGTCTGTCAGTGAACTTTTCCCTCACAGGAGCCTGGACCCCTAGGTGATCAGTCACATTTCGACATAACTAGATGTCAAAAGAAGTTTAAGTTGTATGACGAACTGTGATGCATTCCCTGTGCTGGCTGGCAGTCTCAGCCCTCCAAGGCGTCTTGTTAATGATCCACCTGGAAACTCTAGAGTATTTCCCGTATTTTGTTTTCTTATTAAAATACTGGCTAAGCCTTTGTCAATATCCATGTCAGCAACTGTAAGCTCAAGACAATATTATCACAAGCATAATTTGATTTAAAAACAGAGCAGTGGACCGACACTGACCAGGTGGCAGGAGACGCACACGGAGAGAGCAGGATGCAGGCGTTGAGCTGCTGTGATTTAGCATCATCAATTAAAACAAAATATTGCTGATTTTCTCCTGGGCAGAAGCAGGGAAAATGTAACTGAAGTTGCCCTATGCAATACGTCTGCAGCCAGGCAGCCAGCTCCACTGATGAACACAACCAGGAATAAGATAATGGGGAGCCTCCACAGATGAGCACACAATTCAAATACGCAGGAGCTCGGAAACACAAATAACCCGAGACTGTCACTGCACGTACTGCTGGAACCTTTCAACCAGGAGTCTCAACTCTGGCAGCCTTTCATCTGTTGCTCAGAGCTGTTTACCCGCTCACACTCCTGTTTCAGAGAGCAGACAGGCTGAGGCTATTTTACATAACGTACACACGTGCCCACACAATGCAAACTCTACTACCACAGTTGTGCAGCAAGGCCAAATATCGCCTGCTGCTCAGTCGTGTCATACCAGTCTTCACATTCCATCTCAACTCCCCTCCTTGCTTCTCAGCATTTGAATTTCAACCTTACAGTTCTTGTTAGGATCGCCAACATAACGTGTCTGGGTACAATTAACAGGTTTCTTACGTTCTTAAATTTCTGAATTAAAAGGCCACGGGGGAGGGATTCAATGATTTATGAGATTCTTCCTTTTCTTTTTTGGGGGTGGGTGCATTGTACAATGCGTATCAGCCTGATGCTTGCATTATGTTTTCATTCGAGAGCAGCTAGATTAACAGAATTGCTGAAATCACAGAATCTAAAACGCAGCTATTGCTCGTCATCAGAAGCCCATGATGCTTAAAGGGAACATGAGAAGGCAGGCAGCTCCATCCACGTTTGTGCGGAGGTTTCTGGCATCTCCAGGGCTGTGGGAAGGCCACAGGGAGAGGCAGGTCCCACACCATGCAGCCTTTGGCTCGAGCCACTGCTGCTTGCATTTGTTCCGTGCACACAAATCCAGCTTCTAATGGTGATGAAGAGTAGATTTGGCAATCTGGTGCTTTCCCTGCTTTCCCCATATCAATATAATTCTTAATTAAACACTTCTCATGGCCAGTTGATATTCACTAATACTTTCTAATATAAAGCAAGATGTCTCCCCCTAGATTCTGGTGTTTAGTAGCCTGAAGCTCATTAGTGCATGTGTTCTCACCCAGGAGTTTTAAATATTTAACTAGCTAGGATTCTTGAAAGAGGTCTTAACCTTATAATTTGTAATAACTTGGGGATCTCATATCTGAAGTGTAAGTTATTAAAAATGTTTCTTCTCTTCACCCTGCATTGATTTCCTACTTCTAGCAATCACGCTAAGAGCTATTAGGCCAAACAACTGCAGCTGCCTATTTATTTCATTGTAGTAAAACACAAGTGATGATAATAGATTTCCTAATAGAGATTGATCTTGCACAAAAGCCAAAAACAATGCACGTACCGCCTGGGTAATACAGTGCATTATACATTATGCACTGCATGGTTAAAATCGTGCAGCTAGAGAATAATACAGGAAGGTCCACAAAAATGAGTGTGCTGACTGATATATCTTTGCACGGAAGCACATTACTTCTGTTGCTTGTAATGGCCTGAACATGTGATACAAGTAAATTTTGTCTAAAAATTATCTAAGGACCACCTAATGTGCTCTGATGCTACTGAATGTCAAAAATGTCAGCAGCTTCCAGTAATGACTCTCTGACATAAACAGTAAGGGAGAAATATTACAGTTGCTGAAGGAGTTGCGAGGACAAGCATGCATTTTCATGAGAGGTCTCTTTGAATGGCAGCAAGTACTCAAGCAGGCAGCGTTCCCTGCCAGTTAAGCTGGCCAAAGAAAGCGCGCTTCCCCTGAAAGACAATTAAAATGAGTTAAATGAATTAAAAGGGCCCTGCGCAGTTAAAACATGGTCAGAGGTTAGAAATGGTAGTATCTGGATTTATGAAAACCACGTGGCTGCCAAGCCTCAGAAATTGTGTGTAACAAGGGAGCCATTCGAGCAGCAACATAAACAGCTTTATAAAATTGAGGGAAATATACATAATTCTTAATTTCTAGGAGATTATTTTGTCAGCAGTTTTACCATCTTAGGACCTGGGTAAAATACTGATTTTTAACATTTGATTTTTATCAAGCCGCTTTCCTAGGGAGAGAGACTGCCAGTGTATTTGCGACCCAGGAGCAGCAGATAAATGCAATGCCCTCCCGTCTGTTAGAGATGTTTATGGAAGGAGAGGTGACATTCGCCTGTCACTCTTTTCCTTTTTTTTTTTTTTTTTTTTTTTTTTTAGAGAGAGATGAATTATAACAGGGAAGGGGAGAAACATGTCTTGGACCTAAATCAGGACCGCGTAACAGCAGTCCCCACAGTTCCTTTGTGTGAAGACCTCCACCTGCAATCAGCTATTTAGCTCAGCTGTTTATGCAGAAGCGTAATTACTCGCAGATATGTAAGTATTAATCTTGCAGCAGAAACCCAGAATGCTGGAATATACTTTTTTTACCCGTTACGTACACAAAGTCTATCAGAAAGCATTTGTCTCCCCGCTCTTTATTCACTTTCAAAGGGTTAAACAGCCTATTTACAGGGCTGTCAGCAAGCTGTATCCCAAATCATGAAAAAGTCTGGCCTAGTTTTGTTCAGCATGGAGACTTGTCTTCTTGGCCTGTTGTTGTTACCATCATGTAATATCCATGACAATCGTGTTGTGCTTTTTAGGGGCTCTGTAGTGCTAAATCTGAGGGGCCACTTTAAGCCAGTAAAGGGCTTTATTTATGTGGATTTGAAAGAGTCTTGTGAAGGGCCTTCCACTCAAAATCCTCTTCAGCAGGTCATCCTGGTTTCAAAAGGATTTAGATGCAGAGGCAGTGATCAGTACTTCTATCACGTTCTAATAGACTGACATGAGCATTTGTGCCTGAAAGACAGGGGGAAAAAAGTGATGCAGATTTGCCCTAAATTGGACTGATGCACAAAGCGGAGCGTGCAATTGACTGACGAGGTAACCCCTCACACCCTGCCTTTACACTTCTAACCGGTGCCGCACAAAGAGGGAGCCGTGGGAAGCTGCATGGGAGCAAAGCATATCCATTTTCATGGACCATATGGAAATTTTGTTTTGTGTACAGAGAAAGTGTCTGATAACAGTGACCTTAACTGCCATATGTGTATGGTGAATAGTAAACAGAACAAACCACTCAGCTCTCTGACCCTTAGCATATGGACATCTCTACCAAAGGAGAGTTTTCACAGCACATCCACTTTCACTGTCATCTCACTGGTAACCCAGGGGATTTCACTAGATTTGTTAATGAATTGCTCTATTGACTTATATCTGAGCTTGCCTCATTAGAGTAGAAGAACAAAATTTTTATCTATGTTTTCGTGAAGGGGACCAGAATGCCCCTCCTTTGTTCAGAGGTGGGTAATCTGTAGGGCTGTCATCTGTTTTGAACTAATTTATTGTGTCAGTTTAAGAAGGCTCTTCAGTGTTCATTGATACTGAAGCTCCACTCCAAGCCTCTTTAAATCAATTTTTTCCTTGTGAGTGGAATGTTTTTTAGGCCCCTGCTTAGTTTACAAATAGCTGAACATGTTGTTACCCTGGTGCTGGCTAGCTTCAGAGTGCCAAATACAAGCAAACTCAGTGAGCCTCCATAGCACCACCTGTCATGAAATGGCTTTCAGAGTGGCTACAAGCCTTGTACAACCTTGTCCCATTCACCTTCCCCACCCACCATCACTCAGACAACAGCTCTTCATAAACTCGCCTGTACCAAACCAGACAGAAGCAGTACAGAAACGGAAGATGTGCATAGGTCATAAACGTCCTTATTTCTACCATGCTGCCGTTAGTGATGGGCCATTGCTTTAGGATTTCCAGAGTTTGAAATACAGACTGGCCTCCGATAACTACACCGTGACAGCCATCAATTAACACGTTATTAAACAGTATACCAATAAAGAACACATTATGCCTAATGGCCAATGTGGAATCAGAAGGAATTAGTAAAATGAGATTCGATAAAATGCAAACCATAAAGATAAGCTTCTGAAGATTGGATCTGACTTTTTGTCCCTGCTTTAAAGGAAATAAATGGCCAGTGCAGTGAATTCCTTTCTGCTGCTCCTCTACCTGCCTTGAATTCACAACACACCACGCACTGTGGGCAGGAACAGACACTGAGGGCACTGGAGTGTGACACTTGGGACAAACCAACACAACATTACAGCTTTTTTTTTTTTTTTTTTTTTTTTTTGTCTCCAGGCAGAACACACAGTTTTGATGATTCTTTTTCAGATCTAGACTAAAGGACCTTGAAGACAGAGGAACATGCAGAGCCCTGCACCTTTCCATAACCAGGAAGTCAAACTTGCAGACTTGCTGGGCACCGGCATATCCATTTGGCCCTTCTCCCCTTGCTGCCTATGCAAACCAACCTGTATTTAAAATCTACGACAGAGTCCATCAGTCCATTAGTTGCAATCAGTTCCCCAGAATCAGAACTCAGAAGAACTATATAAATAGCTGCCATTTGCAGCAGCCATCTTGGCATGCTGCGCTGCTGTCAGTGCAAGGCATGAAGGAAAATTCCCACTGCCAATCTTATAATGTGAAGAGTTGTGGGGGCTTTTGGTAACATTAGTATGAGAATGAAAAATACAAATCCAACAAGACCTTTGTGTCCACCCATGACATAAGGGAGTGATGCGAGTTACTGTCACTTCAGTTGCCTTCTGTAGTAAAGCAGACCATGAAGGTCCCCTGCACAGTCCGAGATGGAAACAATTTTCACTGAATAGTGGCCAAATCCTACAGTCCTTACTCAAGCAAAGCTCCCGGTGAACTTCCAACAGCAGCTTTCACTTGACAGGAATTCCACTACTAGCAGTCGATGTTTTTTCATACTGCTGGCCAAAGTGGAAAGTGTGGTGGAGTGAAGTAACTCTTAATTCAACTTATGCAGACCATTTATGCCTGTGTACTTTCTGCATAGTTTAACTTTTGGAATCAGCTGGCTCACGTTACTGTGAGGTTTTGTATAAGGCTTTGGCTATACTAGACTGACCAGCTCCAAGCAAACAGCACAGCAAGGCGGGCTGAAGAGCTCCTGAACACAATGCCCTACCTGCACATCAGGAGGTTACGCCGGCTCCTTGCTCTGCAGATGCTTTTCTCCGAGTTGCCATGGAGCCATTGGCTCACCCGGAATCAACTCTGCCTGCACAAATGACTCATCCTGCTACCGAAATCTATGTGTAGAGATTGTTATTAAGAATCCAATATTAATCAAGCCATGGTATTAGAGTTGTCATAGTTATTTCCTACTCTGAGCACAGCAAATAATGACATCCTATTATTTCAAATATCACAGTGAGAGAAGTGTGGGTAAATACTAATTTTTCCACTGGAAAAATTATGTTGCATGTTGCACATCAATAAATACTGAGATGTGAAAAGCAATCTGAGAGTATACAGGGAACTAGAAACACATTTCCTCAGGGTTCACTCCTTCACCGGTTGGCACTGCTGTCCAACATCTGCACCACTTCCTGAGTCAATCCTGTGCTTTACACTGCCGGAGTACACAACACCTGGCACACCAACTAGCAGACACTGAGCCTTTTGGGGCTGCAAAGTTTTATTATAAGTTTTTAAACAAAAAGTACATAAGCAAAATGCTTACTTCTTACTGCAGGTTTTTTTGTTTGTTTGTTTTGGTTCCCAAATCTTGTCTTATATGGGAATCAGTTTAAATCCATTTGGATAATTTATGTTTATTTAATCTAGGAATCCCTAGATGAAATCTGTCAAAAGAAATTAAAGTAAGTCCCAGTTGCCAGTGCATGAAAAAATATGATGCTATCACTAGGCACAATTAAATGGTGGTCAGATCACTTCTAGCAGGGAAACTGGTGGTTTACAGGTATGTAAGCCTGCAACTTTAAGAGATTCACAAAAACCGAAGTTAATTCTGGCAGCATTTCTATGTTGCTTCTCTTATTTTCGAGTTTTTTGTTGTACCAAAATTCCTAACTAAGCCCACTCTTTTCTTATTGCTTTGTTTTCCCCTCTAAACCAGGCTTTTTAAAACAAGCAGAAAAAGGTCCATAACAACAAAACTACCCCAGGTTTATCAGTTGTTTTCAGACTGGAGTTCATATTTGATTTCAACTGTGAAAAGAAAAGAAGCGTAAAGCATTCCCCATTCACTCATACACCAAAACAAGCCTGCATATCAGCACTATATGCAATCCCGGACTTAGAAGTTATCTTAGACTGAAAAACAAGGCTGGGTGCTGATGGTTAAAACTCTAACACAGCTGCATGGAAAGATCCTGCTGAAAAGCTGCCCAGTGTGCTTGACTCAAGGCTGAGGTGTTCGACCTTCCCCTTCCTGTATCTACATGACAACACAGGAAAGGAGATAGTTAGAAGAGAGTAGAGTGATGGGAACATTGGGATATTTACTACACTGTACAAGAGATGGCAACATAAATAATTCACTAGGACAAATACTAACTTTGGAATTTCATTTCTATTTGTACTGTGATACTGCACCTGCAGAAAAAGTAGGTACAGCAGAACTCAAACAGTACAGTATCATACGTCAATGGGCTAACCATATAACCCTTAAACATCACAGATTTGGCAGGAAATGGCTTCATTAAGCACAGGTGCGTGGGACACTTATTAGCTACCAGAGAAATTGCTATAATAATTACATGAAATCATGGCTAATGACTAGTATCACAGGGTGTTTCGCCTTATCAGATGGAATATTCACACACCCAGGAACAGATACAACAAACAGTAAGTACAGGAATTGGGATTTCATGCCACACATTTCTTTTCTGTCTATTATGGATCTGTGGAGCAGATCTATAGGGATCCTGTAATTACTGCTAGGAATTGATCAGCAGATCAGAAACACTGACAACTGCTTAACTGCATTTTGCAAAAAACCTCTCAGGTTCTGTTTGTTTTTGTTTCACACTGGAACGATAACAAAACCTGCTAACTGCTCCTGCAAAATTCATTAGCTTCAAATGGTTGGGCTGGCATGGAAGGTGCCAGGCTTCAGGCTCCTGCTGGCCACTCCAAGAGAGCAACGGAGAGAAAGTGTTCACAGCACGCCTCAAATGAGGTTCCTCCTAACAGGAATCTGTCTCTCCCTCCCCCCCAAAAATATTTGACTCTCTCTCACTAGCAAGGAAATATAACAAGTTGGAAAAGGAGTGGAATAAAATATCTTAATCAACTTGCTTGCTATAAATAGAAGTAAAGGACCATTGAAAACCAACTGACATACTTTCACATTGCAACGCTAAGTCCTCCAGAGGACCTTCAAGATTGTGCCACCCTGCTCGGAGGTGCAAGCAAGCTGAGGGCTTTTTGTGCATCCTTCGCCTCGTGACGTTATTTCCATCAGAAAAAGCTGGAAGCTGAAACTGTGACAACTTGCACTGACCCATGGGAATGCAAACATCTATCTCCTGATAACACGTTGAGATAATGCATGTCACCACTGCAGCCAGCATGAGGACACTTGTCTTCACTTATTTTATATCCACTCTATCACATTCCTGGCTGCATTTCCCTATCTTTCCTTTCAACACACTCCACGCATTCCTCCGGTGAAGAGCACAACTTGCCCCAACACAACTGGGCACCACAACTGCGCTTTCCTTCCCACAGCTGAAAAAAACCGCCAGCTACTTAAAACTGCTGTTCTAGAAGGTCAGTTTTTCACACCCTGTTATGGGAGCAGCCTTCTTTTCTCTTTTCACAGGGAGTTTGGCTGCTGGCCGCAGCTAGGCTTTCCTCCCACAAGACACAAACACAGTGTTACACTCCGTCTGTGTTATCTGGAAAGCACCCAGCAAAAAGCGCACGTGCAAGACTCCTTGTTTGCTCTCCATTATTCTATTGATAACTCCTCCATTGTGTTGAAACCATCAGCATATTCTGCATCCTATTCACCACATTAGCCAAGCCTCTAACATCACAAACTGTAACAGAACCCTTATTTTTAGAACTTGGTGACATTTTTGCTGGGTACAGACTCTGGACAAAAATATTACATTAACATGGGCGTTTCTGGTGGTGTGTGGGGGAACAGGAAAAGATGCTGAACAAAAGCAAGAAATATTAACGTGAAAATTCATGTTCTGTCTTTTGCCTGCTCCAAGGGCACAGAATGGGAGCAGAGGAGAGAGAAGGGGAAAACCCCAACCTGGAAATATTTCATTTTGCAGAAATGTATTTGTGGAGTATTCCTGTCACTGGAAAATAAAAGCATTACCCACGATCATGGGAAAGAAAACACCTCACACTGTTTTTATTTTCAGAAAACAGCTATAGTCTTTGCTTTTAATTTTCTAAAATTCAAATAAAATTGCATTGGATCAAATTTAATGCTTTGCTCAATGGATTTACAGTGTTTTAAATTGGTCCATTCAGCACTGAAATTACAACCACCAAAACTGCAATGCCTTTCAGGTGTCTGCACAAGGCTAAAGCAACTGATATTACCTGCTGGGCTCCAGTGCAGAGCTGAGGGAGCTCCTCCTGTATTCGGCATTACCTTGAAGCAGAGAGTCATTTGTCTCTGTTTCTACCTCAGATTTCTTCTGTCCCTTCCCCTTGAGATGATACATTGAAGTAAACCATTTTTCTGGTGATTAAGAATCCAACCTAACGACCGCCAGATTCGCAAGTGTGGATTTCAACAGGTGTCAGATGTGACCTCAGTTGCTCTGTTGGGACCACAGACTCTTTACTTCTGACTGCTAATTTTGTCTCATCCACCGGGTCTGCTTACCAAGGAATTTCCACTGGGGATATGGAATTCACATTTTTGATGATGATGTTGCTATCTTATGCCTTTACAGTATATTTTTTCTTTGAAGGACTTCCCCCTCTCCCTCCACTGCTAACCAACTACTATTTATCACTTGTGTTGTGGCTTCTAGGTGATGTTGTACACAGCGCAGTGAATTACTCTAAAATTCATCTCGAGAGGCAAGCAATGTGATTTGTTACCTACCTGGCGCCAGAAAAGCATGCAGCTTAGGATATACATTTTAACTGGAGAGAAATTATTTGAATTTAGAAATAAGTGATTTTTCAGTTAAACTTTTACCAGATGCTGTATTGTGTTATATACCAAATTCCTGGAAAAGCCAGGAAAACGACTCCCAGAGTCTCATACTCAGTGTAGGAAATAACATTACCACACACGTCTGAGGGCTCAGATTTTTTCCTATGGGCATCCTGTGGGCACAGTTCAAAAGGCTGTGTGTATTCATATATATAATTTAATACAGTGACCGATGTTCACAACACAAATTGCACTATCAGTTTATAGCTGTATAGTAGCTATGCACCTGCTCTAACCTCCAGACAAATTACCACAGAACCCGGTGTTTGCTAATGAGATATTCACAGACTCTAAAGCTGAAAATAACATTACCCCATTTGCCTAAAATCCTTCAGGCCTATCAGCTTGTAGGCAGTTGTCCTGGAAAACAGCTCTGCTACATAATGCAAAGTTTAGCATGCAGGAGGAAGGAACATATACTGGGTCTGAGGGCTGCAGAAGAACATTCTTCTTTAACTAAATATGTTGTGCACCAAAGAATAGCAGCTGATCAGATCTGTGAAGATGTATTGAAGAAGAAGGATGTATTACTGAGGTTGATGGCTCAAAACTTTGCTTTTACTTATGTCTGGAAATGCATAGGCAGTTGGTGCGCAATCTGAGAACTCTGAGAGCAGTCCACAAACAAAGCATGGTCTGAAGAGACTAAGAGAACAAGAAATGGGTTTGTGCTTTTATGGAAAGTTTCCAGACATTCTTCAGACATTGCCTTAGGTACACTGCATTTCAGTAATCCAACTTAAAAACCCATGAATAATTTTATAATAGCTCATGTGCAAATTCAAAGATTTGCAAAACCCATTGTTGCTTATATGGCTTTTGATAAGATTCCTCAATGAAGAGAGAACAAGAGTTTTATTTCTCTAACTTCCATCAGTTGCTTCTACCAAGAAAGTTCCCTAGAAGCCTCCCGTTCAATTCCCAGGTTGGAGCAAGACAAGGGGGAGCACATGGTCTGTGCTCAGCTGTGATCTCTCTTCTCCCAAAAGACATTCTGGACAGATACAGTAAGTACACACTTTTTCAGAGTATGAGCCCTCCTGGCCTTGAGGCCATGGTCAGCAGGAGGGGTGACAAAGCAGACGCCTGTGGTGCATGACTGCAGTCAGGGCAAATTAACAAGTGCCCCTTCTATTCACAAAGAGAAAAGAATGGAGCCATTCAAGAGCAAACCCATCTGTCCCTGGGAGGGTTCACAAGAGTGTCAGAGAAACCTCACAGCCAACAGTCTCTAAGTAGTGGCACACAGGCATCCTGCAGAAGCAGCACTTTTGTCCACGGGTAGAAGCTCCACTGTCAGGATGCTGTTTTCACAGCATCTGCTTGCAGACTGAACAGAACTTGTTAGATTCAAAGTCTGCACAGTGCTACCTTTTCTAAAAAGCAATGGGGAAACAAGACAACGCAAAACTGGCAATTTTCACCACTAAGTGAGGATTTCTTGGGCGTGAAGGAAACAACTCTTATTTAATAACTGCCTGGTTAATCACTTTGCCACACAAAAGGCATGGACAAAGGAGGTGGGAAACCACCATTACAGCAGGAAACAAACCAATGCCTTTCCTAAGTCTTTAAATGAACACAACTGTGTTCACAAGCAGTCATCTCACCATGCCTCATGTCTGCATTAGTTATGATCACTGGCACAACCCTGAAAATACACATCGTAGTAACTGCATACAGTGATGCCTGCCTGTATTTGCAGAATGCAGGGCAGACTTCTAAGGAGCTCGCTCTATCTCACACATATCAGCAGATGCCAAGTGACAAAATGTCAACTGTCAACGTTATGAACTCACTGCTCATCAGGACACAGAAGAGAGGACTGGATCATGAGTATCTGTACATTTGCTGGGAGTGCTGATCTCATTTTAGCACCTCTAAGGAGATGCCTAGGAGAATGCAAAAGACCTCTGGACTTTTTGAAAGTTACTGCTGCAGGAGAAGATCAGAACTTACACCATTCCATGAGTGGAAACCAGTGGGCACTCTTCATACCCCTGAGTGAAGTCCAAGCCCGAGGAATTCCAGGCGAGCATGGCCCCAACTTCAAAATTTGCACAACCAACAGAAGAGGTCCATCTCATCTATGCAGCCTGAAGAATTACAGTGTTATTTGCTGCTCAGTAGCAAATCTGAGCAGTTCTTTCTCCAAAGCAGATCTAATATTGCTCACCACGTAGAAAATGCAAACCTGGTTTTATCAGCCTCCTTACTCCCTGTCATAACTTTTGAGCATGCGATAAATGGCTGGGGAAAGATGATGAAAACCTTCTTTGGTCCCTCTTAGGTCATGTATCTTAATTTTTTAATTTTCATCCTGTAACAGCTGCCAGTAAGTTACAATAACACAGATTAAGAGGGTCATTTAGGGGTTGTTGTGCCACTAACTGAGAAAAGAAAATAGCAGTCTATCAGGCCATAGATAACATATGGAACAATAGTCCTCCCATCTCAAATCAGTACAGATTCAGTATTCTCCCAGAGTACTCTCTTCCCTTTTCCCCTTCAGGAAGTGAAATTCAAACTCTCTAGCTGTGATGGGAAGAATTATGTACCCTTTCTTCACTCCAGACGAAATGGCTACTGCCAATTTGTCCAGCTTTAGATTCATTTGCTATTTTGGAAAAGTGCTTTGATGAACCTAAGACCCATGTCTTGCTTTACTCTGACAACACTTCTGCTTTTGTGTGCCAAGAAGAGATGTAGAGAAGCAAACTACGGGCATAAGATATGATCCTGAACACTTACAGCAAAATTGCAATCACTGCTTCCATAGGTTGATTAGGAATTGTTCTCTTCCTTCATACTTCCAGAAACCAACAGGCTCAGTTTCCTTTCAATCAAAATACCTCTCCAAATAGGGTCAGAGCCCAGCCAATCCTGTAGCGTGGGACAGCTAATCCATAGTAAGGAATATTTTTGCATCTGTGTTCCTCTTTTAAGAGCTTTTGAGAAGGGTTGTGCTGAAAGAGATTTTTTCTGGGGCAGCACAATGAAGTCTCATTGGTTACATGCCACAGAGAGCAAAGGCAGTCTCACAGCGAGCACAAACAAGGCTGATGCAGGAGGAGCCCATCGTCTAGGAGGAACGGTAAAACTTGCCAGCTTCCACTACGGATGAGGTTTCAGATAGAATGGTATAAACACTGCCACGGAATTACATGTCAGCTGCTTACCCCAAACTGGCCACTTTATAGTGGCTCTTGAGTACGTGTCGCATTTTTCACCATTAAATGGAGAGTAGAAAGAGCTAATAATAAAAAAAAAAGAATACCAAACAATCAGAACATAAAAGTGTATGGCCTCCATAAAATAACACATTTTTCTTTTCTTAATGTTTCAGCTGCCTGAAGAATACTTTTCTGGTGTAAAAGAGATAACTATATATCTTCTGATTTTATTGGCTGCAGATTACACTAATTATCATAAAAAATTACTACCACTAATAAAAATTCTATTATAAGTTACTTATAGTAATCTCTAGGGTACTATACTTAGCTTAGAAAAGATTGTAATTACACTGCATTACAGGGAGAATTTGTTTCCTGAAGCAGCTTTAACACTATCTGTTTCTTTTAACACTTTAAAGTTGCCTATGTTTTTTTTTTTTTTTTTTTTTTTCCTCTTTCCCTTTTCAGGTCAAATGCTGCCTGTTATTTTCACTGTGCAGGATGTGATTTTGTCCCAGAATAATGATCCATCTCTGTTGCAAGTGACGCAAATGAAGTTTTAAAATCACAAATATCTGGGTGGGTTTCACCTCCCAAGGGGGTTAGCATGTCTCAATGGAAGGATGCATGAAAGGGAAGACCTGACTCTCTCCGCCCAAAGGGAAACACACTCGGTATAAAATTGCTGGAAGCCAGTGGGTGTTCACAGAAAATACAATGTTCGGATTTTATTTGACAAGACAACAATTGTTATTTTCCCTTTTAGATACTTTGCATTTTACCATCTGTGAGGTTGATGACTCTTAAATGACCTTAAATCATACCACTGTTAATGGCAGTGGTTACAGGCGAACGTGGGGCTCTGTGCACTACCTGTTTGGACTGAACGTCAAATTAAATAGCTTTACGTTGTTGGCCGACACTGTAGTAAATAACCTCAAAGTCCAACTAATTAAAATAAAATTGAAACAGTAGCCATTTCTTTTAGAAAGGGTTTCAATGCTTCAATAGCAGGGCTAATCAACATCTTAATTAACAGTCATATAAAATGAAATAGCCCATTTGAGTTGCTTTAAAATAGACAACTTATTTATGCAAAGACTAGTGGCATATTAATTGCCAACTCTATGAAAATATACACCTTTGAGCTTTACAGCTTCCTTTGCACCAAAGGGTCTGAGAACTTAATTGTGGAAAAAGCGTATTACAGAAGTTAATTTTATGACAGACACGAACCAGAGGCACAAGCAAACGTGGGTACGTTTTGTGGCATGTTTTGTTTTTTGAGTTGTAAGATTAATTAATCAAATGTAGCCTCATAATATTCTATTTAAATTTAAGAATTCAGGGATCGTCCTGGCCAACACTGACCAGAACAGCTTTGAGCAGTACAACAGTAAACTCTAAGCACATGGCTCAGGATCTCAAGTGGACCACTCAGGACCTCATGAAACAGCCTTCTCCCTGGTCTTGGAGCATTTGCACGTGCTCTCTGAATTGACCCAGGCCAACAATCAAAGGTCTACTCATGTGAGCAAGCATTTCCAGGACCAGGTCCCAAATGACTCATCTGCCCCAATTAGTCTACCTCAGGTTGTATCTTTAAATAGCTTTCATTTACTGATGTGTGTGAGGGAGGAGCGGCAGGGAGGAATTACATTTCCTTTCCTAATTACTTTACTTTTGTTGACATCTTGGAATAAGTTTTTACTTTCAGAGGAGCAGAGTTGATTTACACTACAGAAACAGCACAGCAAGCATGAGAAAATTATTTGCCCTTCCTCCTGCCAGGCATCCATTTCCTTTTCACTGTTGCTAACAATGCGCTAACTATTTATGCATTTGTCAAAGGATCCCAGCATAAGAAAACTATATTTAAATCACTTCACTACAAAGTGAAAAGACAAGGTAATGATTCAGACTCTATTTAAGTAATGATAATATTTGTACAGCCTGCCTGGCGAGAGTGCTTGTAGGTGACAAGAAATCAGTGCAGTCCTAGAGGGGCAGTAGCAACAAAAAATAGCCTTTAAATTTCTTCTTTGAAGAACAGCTTTTAATTAATGGCCCTGAAATATGCACAAAAATGTGTCATTTCCCCTGGTTAAAGTCTGATTTCACTGCATTTCCCAATAAACCCAAAAACGAGGGAGCTTTATGTGTAGAAGGACAATCAGGGGGCTTTGAAAGCACCTAATCCTACATGAAATGAGTTGCTCAGCTTATCTTTCCCAATACAGAAAGGTTTCCACTTTTGGTCATCAGCCAGATCTAACTGCAAGCCCAGCCGTCCATCCCAGTGCAGACACTGAGGACAGGAGGATGTGGGAACCAAACTGGGACACTCATTGCTGGGACCACGTTGGGTCTGAAGCACCCTGAGAAGGCAACAAGGGAACAAGCTGTGCGTGCTCCACAAAGAAGACCCATCTCTCTGCTGCCAGCCTAGCTCTTTGCGCAAGCTCTGCATTTCAGCAACCTCATCTTCAAAATTTAGAAAGCAAAAAGAGAGTCTGAACATCTTCACAATTTATGTGAGACTCAGTCATAGAACAGATTGAACAAAGACAATTTGAATAACAGCACATAGGTTGTTCCGAAAGCAATGCATCCTATACTGCCAATCTGAGTCTAAGAATGAATTCAGATTCTTTTCTTGGTACAAACGCTCACAGCCCCGAGTATCATATGGGGTTTGAACAATATCTGGAAGACTATGATACTACAGCAAATCCATTAAAGCTTTGCCCCAGAGGAAAATTAAGACTTATTCTCTTCCTCTTGTAGGGAAACTGAGCACTTCAATTCCACGTGTGTTTCTCATTTAATGCATATGTCAATATTCTTTAAAAAGCACTATTTCTAGCAGAAAAATCTGTGCCTAGGCAGAATTATTCTGCTTAGGTACAGAAACAACTCTGCAGCATACCTGGGTACCAGTGTGAAAGTTACATAGGGAAATGCTTTATTCTTCCACCTGACTAAAGCCAGGAAGAAAATGAATCATGCAGATAATTCAAAACACTTCCAGAAGACGGAATGCAACATGACCTCATGCAGCATGCCCCACGTGGCCTGTATGGCTAATGCAGTGAGCTGCATATGCAGCCTAACATGGAAGAAGAGGGGAACTTATTGTTACCCCAATTTAGCTATGACCTGAAAAAGTTGTGCAACGTATTTCTAAATTGTCAACTGCTCATTTCCCCCTTCCAAGACCTTACAAGCTATGGGGAGAGAAGTGCAGGAGATGTTTCGCTCAAGAGCAGCCCCTGGCTCCCGGGTCAGCACTGACCATAGCTTTACATGCTGCAGCGGAGCAGCACTGCTGTTGAAGACCTCTTGCAGAATACATCCCTCCCAATTTGAATGCCATTTTGGTAACTTCAGAACAAACCCAGAAATGTGGCCAATCCAACAATACTAACAGGGGCTTTGTTTAGATTGCTGATTAAAAACTACAATATCCAATTCCAACGTAAATGAGGGAATCTTTTTCAAATCATTGTGTTATGCATGGTAATCTGAGGCAAGATGGAACCATTAGCAGCTTTGCTGGGGCTGAGATCCTCCCAGATGTTTTCCACAGAACATAAACCAAATAAATTTGCTTCTAAGAAGTGGAACATTTTCAAGGCCTCTTTTCTATACTGCTTATTAACTGAAAGTTCAATGGTTTCAAGGCTTCCTCAGTAAGTAAGCAGCAACATGCCCTATCTGTCATACTGCACAGACACCCCACAGTTGTACTCCACGTGCACATGGCACTTGCTTTTGAACAGCCATCTTAATGTGCAACTTGGGCTGAATTCAAGCTTTGCATCGTCAGCTTTGTTCTCTTCTAAGCAATTCGTCTTAAATGGCCAAAGCAAAGATCTCAAACTTTATTTACATGTAACCTGTCGCTGCGGTAAAAAACCTAAAGCCTTTCACAGGTTTCAAGGAAGAGAGACAAGACTTGTTTCATTTTCCCTGGCAGTTGTTTCTGCTTTGCAAACTCCATTCAAATGCAGACAGTTACTTTTGAGCACTGAGAGTAAGTGTTAAATTAAGATTACGGTAAGCAGCAGATCGCTTTAGTTGGGGAAGAAATTATTTCATGAAGACACAAGAGAATTAAGCAGAGTTTCATGTCACTTGCTGTATGTGCTGATCAGAGAGTGAATGATGAATTTCTTGCTGAGGACAGCTGCTCTGAGGAATACTGTGCAGCCTTCAGGTGGAAGGAAAAGAAAGTCACGCTTTAAAAGGGGAAAAAAAAAAACTTTTTTAGTCCCTTCATGTAAAAAATAAACAGGTCTTTCTTGCCAGATTTATTATTCTATTTACACATTGCCTGAATGTGTCTGAGAATATTCTGAAATATTCTTTTCCTTCTGAATCTCATTTCTCTATTACCACGACAGCTTGTTTCTGTCAAAGAGAACAGACCGTCATTCCCTTTATTATACACACCTGTGTTGAGATCTAGGGCTTCCTTAGTCTGTGGGGAACGCCACTTTGGTTGGTGGGGTCTGTAACACTCAAACTGTTTGGTAACAAGTTACGAATGTGCACAAGAGACTTTAAACATCACTATTATGTTCTAAAAGAAAGAGCAAGCAGGTGTTCTTTACAGTGTAGGCTGTATTTTGCTGTGTTAATTAGATAGCAATTATAGCTTCTGTACATTACCTGGTAGTTAGGTTTTACTTAGCAGACAAAAAGCAAACACCACCTATATTGTATCTTCCAGGTCCTCATAACAAATGTAAGAAGGGTCAAACTTTGCCCCAAACAACTGAAATTCTGGTGGGTACAGAGCTGGAATGAAGCTTCTCCGAGGTAGCAACTGGCAGTCTGAAGCAGAAGAGCACATGGGCTGTCAGAGATGCCTGGGGCCTAATGGGGAAACTGAGGGCTTCTACTCTTAGAACATAAGTGCAAAACTGTCCATTTTTCTGTTCTCCAAAGTGCTGGTTGTATGGCCAGTGCTTTGCTGCCATTGACTCCCTCTGTTGGCTGCCTGTATGTCCTCCGACTCCTGGCTTTCAGCTGGCATGCACATATGCTATTCAGAGCAGCACAGACTGTCATCTGCTTATCTAGTGTATTATGTGACTAGTGAAGTGCCACATGGTTGAACACCAGGAAACATATTGCTTGCTTTCACTATCAATGACCTAGAGGGAAGAATATGCAAGAGAGGAAATTTGCGGTGATAAAATGAGGCTGGAACTGGGAAGCACGTCTAAACAATGAAAGTGCTTGACAAAAAAAGTGGCTACTAACTTCAAAGATGAAATGCACAGCCTATACAAGAGGGGGCAATACTTATTTAACTGGAACAAAATATAAATAGAGAGGGTTGGTCCATCCACACAATCAGAAAGCAGAATATGAAGTTTTAACCAGAGTTACAAAGCTGACATTTACAGAAGTGAGTGTCTTTCAACCTACCAGGACTCTCAGCAAATTCTGTGCTTTCTCCTGTGTTTTCTGTATCTTTAGGAGGAGCTGACCCTGAAGAGTTAAAAGGGAAGGAAAAGCAAGCAGGTTCTTACTAAGTACCTTTTTGCTGCCTCCCTCCCCTCCCCCCCCCCCCCCCCCCCACACACACACACACATGTGCAGTTTCAAACTTCTCTCTGGCAAAAAACTTCCTTTATTAAAAAAAATACATCAAAAATCCTGATAGTCTCATATGATAACAAGATTTCTACAGCTAGAACTTAAAGAACATTACTATGCATCTGAAAGATTGATAAGATCATAAGATTTAGCAACACTGAGACATATGTAGGCTCTGTCTTCATCCTCATGCTCAAAATGTACCTCTCTGAAACACCTAGAGCTAATGTGGCTAACACACCAGGCTGGCTGCTTATCCTCCTGCACTAGATATTTCCATTTCTTCTGCTCTCCCTTCCTATCCACACATCAAAAGCAAAAACTTTGCATCTGCCTACGTCACCAGTTGTTCAACAAAGGGGTAAGGGTCAGGGCAGAATTTGCTGTGATCTGTTATCTGTTGATCTGTTATAGCTCAAGGACCTTATAACCACATGACATCATTTCTCATGATGAAGTTCAAGCCACTTTCCAGTCCTAGGCATGCAGTACACATCTAATGAGCTAACTTCTGCAGGACTGTCCATCTGCACTGTAAGTGGGTCACCCAGAAATGTAAATCAGCATATGACTTCAGCCTCGGATTTATGGGTGGGAAACAGCTTTGAGTGCATACTGCAAGCCTTCAAGTACGAGAGCCCCCAGCACAGTGACATTTCTAATGCTGGAGTTAGGCTTATTCTTATATTAGAATCCTTGTATTTCTATTTTGCATGCCATCACTTACTTATGGAGTCAATTTCACTGAAAAACATACAGAACTTCAGACAGAGCACGCTCCAATCCAGCATTATCAGTTATCAGGGCAAAACAAAGTTCAGTAGAATATACATATCAAAATTCAGAGAATCTGAGTCTTCCTATGTAGCAAAGGTATTTGTCCCATAAAATAAACATTTTTAGTAGAAAATACTATATTCAACTGAAGAAGATGCCTGGACTTCTGTGTTACCATATGTCACGTATGTAGGTTGTTCTGACAGCAGTGCATCCATCCTACTTAGCTTGAAGGAGGCTACCAGAAATAAAAGAGCACAATAAGGATATTTGCTAGAGCACATCCTCAGCTACAAAACACTATTTCTCAACAGTCATCACCATTAGGTCTGAATTTTTGCCAGTGATGAACAAGAGCCTGCATGCCACCATCATACACATCTGCCCCGGCAGAGGTGGCTTGTTATCGCTGATGCCACTGCTGAATTGCACCACTCGCTGCCTCACTGTGCTCATATCCACTAGGTGGTCTTCGTCAGTGTTCAGCAAGCATCTGATGAGATCAGTGTATGCCACTTTTTCAGCATAGAGAAATTCAGTGACACACCTTTGCTTCATCCACATTTCCATGACAGACGCCATTCTGTCAGACTGCCCCTCCACTACCATTTGTCACATGGCAATACTATGGAATAGAATATCGGTGGGAAGGTTCAACTTCTGCTGCCATACCACCAGCACCCTCTGATATAATGAGTCAATGTAATAAAACAGGAGGCATAACTTTTGGAGCAGCTCTCATAGTTATTAATTAGACACTTTATAAGACCTATACTCTCCAATTCATTTAAGGAACTTCACGTGAAATACGGACCTCACCATCCAAAATACATAACCCACTGGACTAGGTTATCTGAACCCGTAGCATGTATCAGTTTGACTCTATACTCAGAATTCAGAACAGAAACTTAACGTGAAGTGGAATCAAATTATCCCATACCCCAAACTCAATGCTCTCTGAACAGCTTTATTGAGTTGCATTTAACCATGTTTCGATGCTGTTCTGAACTGTGGCCCTTGCTGTTAAGTCTTGTTTAAGACAATTCAGATTTAGCAGAAAGAAATGCTTACTCTCAAGAACTCTCTTGCTAAGGGATTGCCTCGTTACTATTTAAGATACTGGCTCCAAATTTATTTCCTTACACCAAAAGAAAATAAACAAAAGCTCAACATCACCATTTGCCATGGATGTAGTTTCATTTGTCCTAAGGTACCATCATTTTTCCTTGTTGAAATGGTTGCCTCTACGTATGCATCTCAGCATGCTAATACAAAATAAATTTGAGGTTGAGGCTGATTAAAACTGAAAGTAAGCCTTAATCTGACATGTTATTTTGATTGGGCTTTCAAAGTTCACATAGTTCCCATTCTAATTTATGTTATGCATGGTATACATCTTCTTGGTTGAACAATTACATTATTCTAAACAATTATATTGCTATGATACACATAATGCATGGCTCTTGAGCATAAAGTTCTTTAATGATGGCAGATTGTAAAGTGGTACAGTTCACTTTTAAAAGGTCATGCATCTTTTTTCAGTAGATTAACATTTTATCTTTTAATGGTGTTAAGAAAAGGTCAAAGATTCTAACAGATGGAATATGGAAAGCTTATATTGAAGAAGATCAATGTGTTAAGCATCAATCTAAGTCCAGAAACACAGCCATTTAATGACTGTTGTTCTTGTTTTATTTTAAATTACCAGTGTCTTGGTTGTTTAAATGCTAAAATTACATTTTCATATTTTTTTAAAAAAGGACCATCACCATCTGACACGTATCTGTGTTTGTGTTGTATTTTCAAAAATACGTCTCAAAATAAGAGAAGTTATTTAAATAATTAGCTTCCCCTTAGGCTAATGGCCTGTCACTCTGACATCCAAACGAATGCAGCAGAACAAACCCCAACAGCACCATGGAAGATAATTCTGTACTGGTTTAACTGAGCACGTCTGCAGTAATTGGAGGGGATATACGCTTTCAGTGAAGTCTCTTTCCTGGTGTAACATGCTGTTGAACAGAGAACTTTTAATACTGCTATAATACAAGCTTATGATTATATTGTTCAAGAAGGAAATATTTAGGTACTAGGTTTTTGCAATAGTATTTTATTATCATTTTTAGACCTAGCTTCTGTAAGAGAATAAAGCTTAAGCATTTTAGCTCTCCCAATAACTTCAAACCTCAAGGGAAGAAAGTGTTAAGTGTTTGCAGGAGACTGTAAGCTATTCTGAGCAGCTACATGCCTCTGTCTGCTTTTACAAAATAACTCTTACAACAGAGTAACATGATTGGTTTTCTGTGTGGTAAAGTAAATACCAATACAAAAAACAACAGTAAGGGGTCAAGCTGCTTTGTAAGAAGTTACCAGAGAGCTTCTAAAGATCGTTGAGTTTATGTCCCCACAGTATGTGTGCGCATTTTTCAAGTTTCCTGTATTCCGAGTTCCTTTTATCCCCCCAAGCCACTCCTGCTCCTAAGAAAAGGGCTCCAAGGAGAAGGCAACATCCCAGAAGCATGAGGGTTCTTCAGGGTCTTTGGAGGTAAATGCTACTAAGCAATAGAAAGTGAATTTGCAGTCCAGTATCCACCTTGACTTGTGCATTGAAGCATCGTAGGAGCAAATAAAGTCTACAGATATGGTATCTTTGATTACTACACATGAGAACAAAATGGTGAGCACTGGGAGTCACCTGTACCTTGCTGGCAGCATTCTTCCTTCTAATGGAAATGCACAGCAGTATTTTGGCAATCTAGTGAGCAAGCTAGATGAGACTTGGAGTTTACAAAGACATCTGTGCATTCAAAAAAATCAAATAATATCAACTGGACACATTTAAGCACAATCCATCCATCCAAATCATTAGAATATTTATTGCTCAGAATACAATACTAAAGGGTTATTCAAAGGGAAAGTTTAAAGAATTATATTTAGTAGTTTAAGGTTAATGCTAGAGATAAATTTGGAAACTTTCTATTTTCAGACAGAAGGGAAAGCCTTCACTCCTTGCTTTTTGTTACATCTCATAATACAGAGAGTTAATCATCTTCTAAGTGCTAGGACCTAGGAGATAAGTTATCTTTGACCAGGATATAAGCTCCATACTGTTACCTCCTATTTATCATTTTCATACTCAGTAGGTTGGACAGAGGTCCTACCTCCTCCAGTGTGAGGAAATCACATCATTTCTAGAACTGACAGGACAAACTGAAGTTTCTTCCTCAAAAGAAACTGCATTCAAAATCGACGTGTAAACTATGATTACAAGGTTTCGCTTTCATTTATAAATATTTGTTTTAGAATTAAACTGCATACACCAAACAGTTCCTGCAGCTTCACGGCTAGGTAAGATCACACTGCCCTAAAGGAAAGCACAGTCTTAGTGGGCAGGTGAAGAACAGGTTTGCAGCATACCCCACCCAAGGCCAACACAAGCTAACTTTTTGGACCACTCTAGGCAGACAACTGCAAAGCTGTTAACTGCTCCTAGCTTCCTCAGTGCTAAGGAAGTTCCAGGGGCTGATGCTTACCTCCTGTACCACCAGCACAGCTTGTTGACAGCCACCATTTCTTGGGTAGGATGGCCTCTGGGAGTTGGGTAACCAAGAGTGCTATTTAATGGAGAACTACTTACCGTTACTGCTGCAGAGACACATGGTAAGGTACTGGACTAATTAAGCGGGCTGCCATATTCCTCAGTTACACTGGATTCAAAATATAGCCTCACAAATAGCTTTGCAAAGGGGACATTTTTTTGCATTGCAAAAAATGACAAGCAACCAGCAGACACTGCTGCCTATCTGAACATCTGGTAACAATTAGGAATTTAAGAGGATGGCTAAATATTCTCTTTTAAGCAGCTGAACTATTCAAGCAAATCTTCTTGCTTCTTTACTTGCCCTAACCACTGCATTTTTCCAAAGCAACATAAGCCCAAGTCATTCTCATGCAAAGTCCGGAGTCACCTTGAAACTGAGGGAAAGAAACAACTTCCCTCTCTGGGTTAGACAAGCAAAAGCAATAAAGCTGGATGCTGTGAACGTGCTAAAACCAACACTGAGACTGTCATTCCTTGTGAACTCCCCTCACAGTTTCACACACAGACCGTATAAGGCAGCCAAGCAAGAAGCCCTCAGTGGCTCCGGGGATGGCTCGGTGGGACAGGAACCACATGCCAGCAGTTTGCAGCACCAGGGCATCTCCAGAAGCATGATAGCTACACAGGTCTACAAAACCAGAATGCCATAAAATACTCTTAATAATCCTCCTCACACAGCCATGAAGTCTGTAAGCAGCTACAGGTAAAAGGTAAGTATTGAAAATAGGTATCAATTTACTCTGTTTCAAATTACCCTACTTCATTATCAGTGGTTGCTTTCTGTTTTGGTTTTGTTTTGAAGACTGAAGTTTCAACAAGCACAGTGGGATCCAAGAGATTGAGAAAAGATGTTTCCTTTGTATGGCTGCTCAAGAGCACTAAAATGCCAAATTATACCTATAAACAGCTCTGGGATGCTGTATTTCTCCCTGCCTTTGCACAGGCATAAACACAAAGATGCCTGAAAAAGAGCATTAACACGTACAGATTAAATGGACTCCAACTTGCTTTTCTCTTTTCTGTCTTTGCTTTGCAGAGCTGGAGAGAGCAGAAGCAGTAAATAGTTGTTTTTGTCACTTGAGTCAGCACATATAATTCTTCACACACACAGGAACTATCTTCGCCGTGGAAGAAAATACCATTTGCACAATAACTTTTCACAGTGGAACTGTGCCTTGAATCAAACAAGCAAGTACTGAGTCACCTCTGCAGCACAGCAACAACAATTTGATCTGCTACGTGGCAAGCTTTGGTTTGAAGATACTAAACAATTCCTCATCCCAGGCCTGGGGCTTGTAAGTATGATAGAAGATGATGCAATGCATCCAGGCTCTGGGGAGTAAAGGAACAGTCATGCTACTCCTGAGAAACCCTTTGTGCACAAAAATTTATTGTGCGCCTCCAGGTACAAAGGCTACGGATGAAATGCAACTCAATAAAGACAAGCCAAGGTGTATCAGGAGAGCTAATGAACACTTCAGTATTTGCACTTAGTCAGATAAAGGAGCGTGTTGCAGTTGAGAAAGGAGAGAGTAATCACATGAGTATCATTTCTGTGGTAACAAATGCTCTCACAGTTTTTGAGCCTCGTGCTTTGTTTTTGTATGGTGCAAAGATAATCCCACTAAGGAAATCTAATCAGTTCTCCCACCTTTACATTTTCCTTGTTTACTTCTTTTATTTTGATTTTTTAGAGGAGTTGCATTTAGTCTGATGGTCACCTGTCTTTTAAACAGCTCTATTTTCCATGTGTACAGCCCTTAGTCATGCAGACCCTTTGAGTCCCACTCTAGAAAATGGTAAGAAAGTCCACTGAGATGCACAGTGATTTTATAATTTATGTGTTCTGCTTGATTTCCATGCTCCAGTGCAGCTGATGAGACATACGAAAGACACAGCTAAAATCTTACTGCCCACAGACAGAATATCAACATGAGCACCAGGAGTTCATAACACCTATGGAAAGCAGCGCTGCATACGTGCAAAAAGATATGAGAGAATAATTTCAAGAAATGCCCTTACAGCACCCAGTCAGCTTCCAAAAGGATTATTCATTATAAAACATTCTGGCTTGATAATGAATTCTGATAGAGGACATGATGTTAATTCAGCTATTCCTTCTTGGTTCTCCTCTTGGATTTAAATATATATTTATATATTTATATATATTTTAGCCTCTGAATACTTCTATGATCTGATTTCTTACACCCTGCAGGGGACAGCATTGGGTAAAGAAAAGTAGAAATCATTTGATAAAAAAGCATTTGCTTTCAATTATCAGATTGTACTTTCTTAATTGAGACACAAAAAGTATTCTCCTTTTAGGTTGATGCAAATCCTCTCTCTCTCTCCACCCTTAAACTGCTCTGAATTATTAATCATAATTTCTTCAGCTACAGAGTTCGTTCAATCAATAGTGAGAAAGATTCCCAACCATTTGCAGCCACCAGTGTTAAAGAAGGCAACAGAAACGCTGTACAGAACTGCTGTAACTTAGGACTTCCTTCCTAGGCAGACCATGTAATGCTGTTTTTCAGCAGCAACGGCGAATCCTCTGCGATAACAGAGGTGTCAGCATGCAGGTGAAAAATACTGTTTTTCTACTCTCTCATTAAAATACGTATGTGTACGGGCACACACAAATTGGGACTGTAAACATGCGTGTAAATGCAAGCCAAAGTGTTTGCCTTTTATTTTTCTTAGCCACTGTCACAAAATCAAGGTGCTTTCTCCTCCTGCAAATAAGGGCTGTGTTTAGAAGCGATACTGCAAAAGGTATATGGTAGCCTTGTTTGTTTTGGACAGATGCAAAGAAGAATCTCTGAACTTCTGCCAGTGATCAAAGGAACTGATGATGTAGAACAGATTCATGGGCCATGTCCTATCAGCCTGCACTTTACCCATCATCCATCATCCAAACCCTAAGCCTTTTTCTGAGTGATGATTGCACCCTAAACACATAAAATTAATCACCACTTCAGCCTGGCCAGGTGTCTTGCCTCCAGAAATTATCTCACTGCAGCAAAAGAACTGCTAGAATCTGATATCTGCACTGTAATTTAATTTAAAGAATACTGCATAGTAACACTAAGATTGATTTACATATCTGAAAAGTTTCTTGTTTCCCAAAGCCAATATAAATTCTTAGAGAAATATGTAACTGGAAAAAAAAACTGGTTGATCATAAACTTGGGGCATTTGAATATTTATTAGTTTCTGGAATTCTCTGATGATGTTTTCTACCCCAGTCGTAGCTCAACGCAGGTCTTAAAATGCAGTTCGCAAAACCAGAAAGGCCAGGTATGCGAACAGTCTGTGTTTGCTCCTGGATATGTACCTCGGTGGAGCACTGGCTGTGGTGTGGGGGACGGCAGTTTGCATAACATCGCCTGCTCTCAATTTCAAGGAGCTCCTCATTTTTATTTTCAGATATTTCTTCTTTTCTTCATTAGAAAAGGGAAGAGAAATTAAGCGGCAGGTTATTAAACTATTCCTTGCACCTATGCTTTGGAAATGACAATAGAGCTATCACAACTAAATGTGACAGTGGCTAGTAAATTAGCTCAAATGTAGACTAGATTTGTAAGAAATGCAGGTCCTGCTGCATTTCAGCTGCTCAGCTTCGCTTCTCACACAGAACACACACAGCATCTCTGTGTTTTATAGAAATAATAGCAATTATAAGTACAAATGTGAAAATAATCCCCACCTAATGATAAATGGAAATAACAGGCTAATTCCAGTATGCATATTAATGAGGAGAGACGAGTCAGCTCTCTGCTATAAATATGAGGCCTAACTCGCAGACAAATTCTGCTAGTGTTCTGCTTCACTTCTAGATTAACTGCAAATCCTAATAATTTGCTTTTAATTGGGAGCTTAGCTCTGATATTAAATTATCATAGGAAAGCAAATGTGGCCAAAAGATGTATTATTAAAATAAAAACTATCACAATATCCTGGTTTAAAAAAATCTTATTTGCTGTAAAAACAAAAAAGAAAAAGCATCTGAGAAATAAATATTAATTAGTAGAAAAAAATAAATTGGACACTAAAGTACTGTAATTCAAACACCACTATTACTGCATGTTGGCTGTGATGCTCTACATGCCGTGGCTTCCCCGACAGTGAGCTCTGCAAATTCAGCTTTTTCTTTTCCTTCTATATTTTGTTATAAATGTACGTCTCACTCTCTTGTTGTCTATAATAAATGCTCTCACGCAGAATACATTGCAAAACAAAAGGATATAGAGCATTTTTGTGGTCTGCTGCTTCAATATTCACATACTTTCCTGCCTTCCATGTTCAG